>NC_069503.1:123649108-123949108 GCF_027579735.1 Bombina bombina
AGCACAAGCAAAAAAGAAGGCCATGCTTCAAGACAAAACAGCTTCCCCAGAAGGGGATGTTTCAGACATCATGCTAGACAGTGGCACAGAAGATCAATTACAACCCCCGACTAATAATTTAGTCCAGCAGATAAAGGAAGTATTCAAAATTGAATTGAAGGCAGCAATACAGGACATAAGAGCTGACATAAAAGAAATAAGCCAAAGAACTTCTGATCTGGAAGATAAAGTAGGGGAAATTATAGAAGAAATCCCAAACATCCATGGCTCTTTGCAAACTCAAACTGACAAGATAGAACAATTAGAGTCACAGCTGGAGGACCTGGAAAATAGGTCTAGGAGATCTAACGTCAGGCTAAGAAACCTTCCTGAGACTTACGATAACCTTACTGAGGTCCTCTTTCGAATTTTGAGACACCTATTACCGAAAGTTGAAGAGAATTTTTTTCTGATTGACAGAATCCACAGAGCCCTCAACAAACCAAACACCCCGAACATACCTAGGGATGTTATCCTTAAGTTTCACTATTACACTACCAAGGAACAACTCCTACAGGTAACCAGAACACAGCCAGATGTGGAATTTGAAGGTCATAAACTCCAATTTCTCCAACATAGGTGTGTCCGGTCCACGGCGTCATCCTTACTTGTGGGATATTCTCTTCCCCAACAGGAAATGGCAAAGAGCCCAGCAAAGCTGGTCACATGATCCCTCCTAGGCTCCGCCTACCCCAGTCATTCTCTTTGCCGTTGTACAGGCAACATCTCCACGGAGATGGCTTAGAGTTTTTTAGTGTTTAACTGTAGTTTTTATTATTCAATCAAGAGTTTGTTATTTTGAAATAGTGCTGGTATGTACTATTTACTCAAACAGAAAAGAGATGAAGATTTCTGTTTGTATGAGGAAAATGATTTTAGCAACCGTCACTAAAATCCATGGCTGTTCCACACAGGACTGTTGAGAGCAATTAACTTCAGTTGGGGGAACAGTGAGCAGTCTCTTGCTGCTTGAGGTATGACACATTCTAACAAGACGATGTAATGCTGGAAGCTGTCATTTTCCCTCTGGGATCCGGTAAGCCATGTTAAGATCGTAAATAAGGGCTTTACAAGGGCTTATTAAGACTGTAGACTTTTTCTGGGCTAAATCGATTCATTATTAACACATATTTAGCCTTGAGGAATCATTTATTCTGGGTATTTTGATATAATAATATCGGCAGGCACTGTTTTAGACACCTTATTCTTTAGGGGCTTTCCCAAATCATAGGCAGAGCCTCATTTTCGCGCCGGTGTTGCGCACTTGTTTTTGAGAGGCATGACATGCAGTCGCATGTGAGAGGAGCTCTGATACTTAGAAAAGACTTTCTGAAGGCGTCATTTGGTATCGTATTCCCCTTTGGGCTTGGTTGGGTCTCAGCAAAGCAGATACCAGGGACTGTAAAGGGGTTAAAGTTAAAAACGGCTCCGGTTCCGTTATTTTAAGGGTTAAAGCTTCCAAATTTGGTGTGCAATACTTTGAAGGCTTTAAGACACTGTGGTGAAAATTTGGTGAATTTTGAACAATTCCTTCATGTTTTTTCGCAATTGCAGTAATAAAGTGTGTTCAGTTTAAAATTTAAAGTGACAGTAACGGTTTTATTTTAAAACGTTTTTTGTACTTTGTTATCTAGTTTATGCCTGTTTAACATGTCTGAACTACCAGATAGACTGTGTTCTGAATGTGGGGAAGCCAGAATTCCCATTCATTTAAATAAATGTGATTTATGTGACAATGACAATGATGCCCAAGATGATTCCTCAAGTGAGGGGAGTAAGCATGGTACTGCATCATTCCCTCCTTCGTCTACACGAGTCTTGCCCACTCAGGAGGCCCCTAGTACATCTAGCGCGCCAATACTCCTTACTATGCAACAATTAACGGCTGTAATGGATAATTCTGTCAAAAACATTTTAGCCAAAATGAACACTTATCAGCGTAAGCGCGACTGCTCTGTTTTAGATACTGAAGAGCATGACGACGCTGATAATAATGGTTCTGAAGGGCCCCTAACCCAGTCTGATGGGGCCAGGGAGGTTTTGTCTGAGGGAGAAATTACTGATTCTGGGAACATTTCTCAACAAGCTGAACCTGATGTGATTACGTTTAAATTCAAGTTGGAACATCTCCGCATTCTGCTTAAGGAGGTATTATCCACTCTGGATGATTGTGACAAGTTGGTCATCCCAGAGAAACTATGTAAAATGGACAAGTTCCTAGAGGTCCCGGGGCTCCCAGAAGCTTTTCCTATACCCAAGCGGGTGGCGGACATTGTTAATAAAGAATGGGAAAGGCCCGGTATTCCTTTCGTCCCTCCCCCCATATTTAAAAAATTGTTTCCTATGGTCGACCCCAGAAAGGACTTATGGCAGACAGTCCCCAAGGTCGAGGGAGCGGTTTCCACTTTAAACAAACGCACCACTATACCCATAGAGGATAGTTGTGCTTTCAAAGATCCTATGGATAAAAAATTAGAAGGTTTACTTAAAAAGATGTTTGTTCAGCAGGGTTACCTTCTACAACCAATTTCATGCATTGTCCCTGTAGCTACAGCCGCATGTTTCTGGTTCGATGAGCTGATAAAGGCGGTCGATAGTGATTCTCCTCCTTATGAGGAGATTATGGACAGAATCAATGCTCTCAAATTGGCTAATTCTTTCACCCTAGACGCCACTTTGCAATTGGCTAGGTTAGCGGCTAAGAATTCTGGGTTTGCTATTGTGGCGCGCAGAGCGCTTTGGTTGAAATCTTGGTCAGCTGATGCGTCTTCCAAGAACAAGCTACTTAACATTCCTTTCAAGGGGAAAACGCTGTTTGGCCCTGACTTGAAAGAGATTATCTCTGATATCACTGGGGGTAAGGGCCACGCCCTTCCTCAGGATCGGCCTTTCAAGGCAAAAAATAAACCTAATTTTCGTCCCTTTCGTAGAAATGGACCAGCCCAAAGTGCTACGTCCTCTAAGCAAGAGGGTAATACTTCTCAAGCCAAGCCAGCTTGGAGACCAATGCAAGGCTGGAACAAGGGAAAGCAGGCCAAGAAACCTGCCACTGCTACCAAGACAGCATGAAATGTTGGCCCCCGATCCGGGACCGGATCTGGTGGGGGGCAGACTCTCTCTCTTCGCTCAGGCTTGGGCAAGAGATGTTCTGGATCCTTGGGCGCTAGAAATAGTCTCCCAAGGTTATCTTCTGGAATTCAAGGGGCTTCCCCCAAGGGGGAGGTTCCACAGGTCTCAGTTGTCTTCAGACCACATAAAAAGACAGGCATTCTTACATTGTGTAGAAGACCTGTTAAAAATGGGAGTGATTCATCCTGTTCCATTAAGAGAACAAGGGATGGGGTTCTACTCCAATCTGTTCATAGTTCCCAAAAAAGAGGGAACGTTCAGACCAATCTTAGATCTCAAGATCTTAAACAAGTTTCTCAAGGTTCCATCGTTCAAAATGGAAACCATTCGAACTATTCTTCCTTCCATCCAGGAAGGTCAATTCATGACCACAGTGGATTTAAAGGATGCGTATCTACATATTCCTATCCACAAGGAACATCATCGGTTCCTAAGGTTCGCATTCCTGGACAAGCATTACCAGTTCGTGGCGCTTCCTTTCGGATTAGCCACTGCTCCAAGGATTTTCACAAAGGTACTAGGGTCCCTTCTAGCTGTGCTAAGACCAAGGGGCATTGCTGTAGTACCTTACTTGGACGACATTCTGATTCAAGCGTCGTCCCTTCCTCAAGCAAAGGCTCACACGGACATTGTCCTGGCCTTTCTCAGATCTCACGGATGGAAAGTGAACGTGGAAAAGAGTTCTCTATCTCCGTCAACAAGGGTTCCCTTCTTGGGAACAATAATAGACTCCTTAGAAATGAGGATTTTTCTGACAGAGGCCAGAAAAACAAAACTTCTAGACTCTTGTCGGATACTTCATTCCGTTCCTCTTCCTTCCATAGCGCAGTGCATGGAAGTGATCGGTTTGATGGTAGCGGCAATGGACATAGTTCCTTTTGCGCGCATTCATCTAAGACCATTACAACTGTGCATGCTCAGTCAGTGGAATGGGGACTATACAGACTTGTCTCCGAAGATACAAGTAAATCAGAGGACCAGAGACTCACTCCGTTGGTGGCTGTCCCTGGACAACCTGTCACAAGGGATGACATTCTGCAGACCGGAGTGGGTCATCGTCACGACCGACGCCAGTCTGATGGGCTGGGGCGCGGTCTGGGGATCCCTGAAAGCTCAGGGTCTTTGGTCTCGGGAAGAATCTCTTCTACCGATAAATATTCTGGAACTGAGAGCGATATTCAATGCTCTCAAGGCTTGGCCTCAGCTAGCGAGGGCCAAGTTCATACGGTTTCAATCAGACAACATGACAACTGTTGCGTACATCAACCATCAGGGGGGAACAAGGAGTTCCCTAGCGATGGAAGAAGTGACCAAAATCATTCTATGGGCGGAGTCTCACTCCTGCCACCTGTCTGCTATCCACATCCCAGGAGTGGAAAATTGGGAAGCGGATTTTCTGAGTCGTCAGACATTGCATCCGGGGGAGTGGGAACTCCATCCGGAAATCTTTGCCCAAGTCACTCAGCTGTGGGGCATTCCAGACATGGATCTGATGGCCTCTCGTCAGAACTTCAAAGTTCCTTGCTACGGGTCCAGATCCAGGGATCCCAAGGCGGCTCTAGTGGATGCACTAGTAGCACCTTGGACCTTCAAACTAGCTTATGTGTTCCCGCCGTTTCCTCTCATCCCCAGGCTGGTAGCCAGGATCAATCAGGAGAGGGCGTCGGTGATCTTGATAGCTCCTGCGTGGCCACGCAGGACTTGGTATGCAGATCTGGTGAATATGTCATCGGCTCCACCTTGGAAGCTACCTTTGAGACGAGACCTTCTTGTTCAGGGTCCGTTCGAACATCCGAATCTGGTTTCACTCCAGCTGACTGCTTGGAGATTGAACGCTTGATCTTATCGAAGCGAGGGTTCTCAGATTCTGTTATCGATACTCTTGTTCAGGCCAGAAAGCCTGTAACTAGAAAGATTTACCACAAAATTTGGAAAAAATATATCTGTTGGTGTGAATCTAAAGGATTCCCTTGGGACAAGGTTAAGATTCCTAAGATTCTATCCTTCCTTCAAGAAGGATTGGAAAAAGGATTATCTGCTAGTTCCCTGAAGGGACAGATTTCTGCCTTGTCTGTGTTACTTCACAAAAAGCTGGCAGCTGTGCCAGATGTTCAAGCCTTTGTTCAGGCTCTGGTTAGAATTAAGCCTGTTTACAAACCTTTGACTCCTCCTTGGAGTCTCAACTTAGTTCTTTCAGTTCTTCAGGGGGTTCCGTTTGAACCCTTACATTCCGTTGATATTAAGTTATTATCTTGGAAAGTTTTGTTTTTAGTTGCAATTTCTTCTGCTAGAAGAGTTTCAGAATTGTCTGCTCTGCAGTGTTCTCCTCCTTATCTGGTGTTCCATGCAGATAAGGTGGTTTTACGTACTAAACCTGGTTTTCTTCCAAAAGTTGTTTCTAACAAAAACATTAACCAGGAGATTATCGTACCTTCTCTGTGTCCAAAACCAGTTTCAAAGAAGGAACGTTTGTTGCACAATTTGGATGTTGTTCGCGCTCTAAAATTCTATTTAGATGCTACAAAGGATTTTAGACAAACATCTTCCTTGTTTGTTGTTTATTCCGGTAAAAGGAGAGGTCAAAAAGCAACTTCTACCTCTCTCTCTTTTTGGATTAAAAGCATCATCAGATTGGCTTACGAGACTGCCGGACGGCAGCCTCCCGAAAGAATCACGGCTCATTCCACTAGGGCTGTGGCTTCCACATGGGCCTTCAAGAACGAGGCTTCTGTTGATCAGATATGTAGGGCAGCGACTTGGTCTTCACTGCACACTTTTACAAAATTTTACAAGTTTGATACTTTTGCTTCTTCTGAGGCTATTTTTGGGAGAAAGGTTTTGCAAGCCGTGGTGCCTTCCATTTAGGTGACCTGATTTGCTCCCTCCCTTCATCCGTGTCCTAAAGCTTTGGTATTGGTTCCCACAAGTAAGGATGACGCCGTGGACCGGACACACCTATGTTGGAGAAAACAGAATTTATGTTTACCTGATAAATTACTTTCTCCAACGGTGTGTCCGGTCCACGGCCCGCCCTGGTTTTTTTAATCAGGTCTGATAATTTATTTTCTTTAACTACAGTCACCACGGTACCATATGGTTTCTCCTATGCTAATATTCCTCCTTAACGTCGGTCGAATGACTGGGGTAGGCGGAGCCTAGGAGGGATCATGTGACCAGCTTTGCTGGGCTCTTTGCCATTTCCTGTTGGGGAAGAGAATATCCCACAAGTAAGGATGACGCCGTGGACCGGACACACCGTTGGAGAAAGTAATTTATCAGGTAAACATAAATTCTGTTTTTTCGCTGATCTTTCCCCTATAACTTTACGAAAAAGAAGAGAACTTAAACCGGTCACTATGGCCCTCATGAAGGCACAGATTAGATACCGCTGGTCTTTCCCTTTTAGACTTGTTTTTCTCTACAACAAAACTACATACTCCTGTACGTCTATTGGGGAAGGTACAGAATTACTAAGGCGTCTACAATTGCTAGATAGGGACATCCCTACGCCATTACCACCTAGACTGCCTAGGAAACAAATACACCAGATGTGGAGTAAAGTTTCTAGAGGTCCAAATTCTCATGAGAGACTTAAAACAACTCCAGGAGCAGAATCAGCTAAGCAGTCCGAGGATGAGACTGCTAGATGAAGAGACTTATTCTACAAGTATCCTAAATATCCAGTCGAACATTTCTGTGAGAACTTTGTCTCTAATGAGAACCAAGAATACTAGGTTAACTGTTTATAAAACAAGTTTGTCTTTTCCTTTTTTCTTTCTAGAGAGTCTGCGATCTGTTTGTAGCATGCTAGATTTAATGTCTTACATCCATTGTTGCTATGAACAAGATTGTTGCATTATGTGATTAACGTATGCTAGATATATATTTGTTCTCTCTCATAACCAATGTTAGCCGTTTAGGAAAGGATCCTAGAATTCTGATCCTGGTTTGAGAATAATATCCGGTTTCTTTGCTTTTATTACGTATATAACCTCTGTTAGTCATAACACTCATACACCGTGTGGTCAATATGCTTATTGTATAGGAATATTAGGTATCTCATACCGATACTACTGTTGATAATTGTTATTATGTTTGTCTATGTTTCTCTCTTTCTAACTTTTCTTTTCTCTCTCCTGAGCACTCGTGGGACTCTAATAGAGGTAAATTGGAGGATGATCCTGGGGAGCAGGAACAGGATGATCCGAAAATATAAATACTTCCGATACGGTGTGGTGTGGGGTTGGAACAACAGTGGAGGGGTGTTATTCGCTTAACAAAAGGTACTTAGTATGTTGTTTAAAATAATTACACATAATGTGAGGGGGCTCCATTCACATGTTAAACGAAAGAAAGCTATCGCAGAGTATAAAAGTAAACAGGCCCATGTCATAATGCTACAGGAGACCCACTTTACTTCTACACAATTTCCAAAATACTGGGATTCAGCATTTCCGATCCAGTATCATTCTTTTGGTCACAAGAAAAAGAGAGGGGTCTCTATTATTTTACACGCTTCACTGAACTTCCAAGAGGAGGAGGTAATTAGAGACTCTGAGGGTAGGTTTATAATACTTAGGGGAAAAATACATGGCAATTCGGTTGTTCTAGGGAACTTATATGCTCCAAATGAAAACCAGGGACATTTTTTGGCCAAGATTAGTAAGATATTGACTTCTTGGAAAAGATATAAAATTATTTTGGGAGGAGATTTTAATCTGACACTTAATGACAAAACTGACAGATCCCCCCCCCCCCCCCCCCCCCCCGCCAATACCTCACCCAAAATTTTTTTAAGCGACTTTATATTGGACCATAACCTATTAGATGTTTGGAGAATACACAATCTGGGAGTTAAAAACTACACGTACTACTCTGCAGCACATAATTCCTTTTCCAGAATAGATTATCTTTTTGTTAGCCAGATTCTTTGCCCACTAACAACGCACGCCAACATAACACAAACTAGTTGGTCTGACCACTCTATTGTTGAGGTGTCGATGAAGGGATTTTTCGACCCATCTAGAGATAGATCCTGGTCCTTAGACACATCCCTTTTAAGAGATGAGTTAATATGTCAGAAACTGACTCAGCAAATTCGTCACTTTTGGTCGGATAATAAAAACTCAACCCCCAACCCCCTATTTATCTGGGGAGCATTTAAAGCTTTTATGAGGGGATTCTTAATTCAAGAGAAAGCAAACCTTAACAAACAAAAGAAAAAGATGATGGAGGAAAAAAAGCAAGAGATTGAACACCTCAATAGGCTATTCATAGAGACTAGGGGCCCCAATCTAAGCAGACTAATAACAACAAAAAAAAGGGAATTAGATAAGTTATTAGACGAAGAGGCGTTGGCTTCTCTAAGGATTATTGATGCACAATATTTTATTTATGCCAATAAGCCCGATCGCATGCTTGCCAGGAAGATTAGGAGCATTACTAGATCCTCTTCTATACCACAGATTCAAAATGCAGCTGGTTCCACAACTAATGACCCCTTGCAGATTGCTAATTCTTTTGCAGAATTCTACCAGTCCCTATATGGCTTGACAAGACATCAGTCAGAATCTAGATTAAGTAAAATACAGGAGTTTTTAACAGACTGCCATCTCCCTAAGCTAGAGCACGCCGCGTTGGATCAATTAAATGCCCCAATTACAGCTCAGGAAATAGTCACTGCAATTAAACAACTTAAAAGTAATAAGGCACCCGGGCCTGACGGGTATTCGGGTAGTTTCTATAAAAAATTCTTGGTTGACCTGGTTCCCCACTTGGTGGAATCATTCAATTATATAATGGAGGGAGGTAGTATTCCCACTGAACTATTAATGGCTCGCATATGTGTAGTTCCTAAGCCAGGTAAAGATAAGTTTCACTGTAAAAACTATAGGCCAATATCTCTTATAAACTTAGATCTTAAGCTTCTCACAAAAATAATGGCCACTAGGTTAAACACACATATACCTAAACTCATTTCTAATGACCAGGTAGGGTTTGTCACTGGGAGAGAAGCCCCTGATAATGTGCGTAGGATTATTGACTTGATCGACTTCGCATCTAAGGAAAAAGTGCCTTCTCTGTTCCTATCTTTGGACGCAGAGAAGGCATTTGACCGAATTCACTGGGATTATATGTTTGAAACTTTAGCACAGTTTGGGATTTCAGGTTCCTTTATAAAAGCACTACAAGCCATCTATAGTACTCCATCAGCTTATCTTAGAGTAGCGGGTTACCAATCCAAGAGAATTCTCATTCGTAATGGCACCCGGCAGGGGTGCCCATTGTCGCCCCTTTTATTTGCTATATGCATTGAGCCCCTAGCCGCTAGCATTAGGAACCAAAGGGACATTTCGGGTATAACAGTAGGTAAAACAGAACACAAACTTTCATTATTCGCTGATGACATCATACTCACGATTAGCAAACCACTATTGTCTTTACCAATCTTATATGAGCTTTTGTCAAGGTTTAGCACCCTATCGGGTTATAAAATTAATAACGATAAATGTGAGGCGATCGAGGTCCATCTCCCCAACCATACCAAAAAATTGTTAGAAATTAACTTTAACTTTAAGTGGGCCGCCCAAGCAATTAAGTACCTTGGTGTATTAATACCATACAATTTAAAGGAGCTCTATAAACTTAATTACCCCCCGCTATATAAATATTTGTACAATGAAATGAAAACCTGGAGCACGTATAAAATTTCATTCTATGGCAAAATGGTGGTTAGTAAGATGGTGATACTTCCAAAACTATTATACTTATTTAGATCGTTGCCTATTGATATCCCTCCCAGGGATCTTAAAAAGGTCCAAAGAAACATCTTTGAATTCATTTGGGCTAATAAAAAAGCGAGAATAAATAGAAGCACCCTTGTGAAACCCAAATCAGAGGGCGGATTGGGAGTGCCTGATATCATATTCTATTTTAATGCAGCTAGATTAGCTCAGATGGCGCTCCTGCATAACTCTGTTAGCGAATTAGCATGGGTTCATCTAGAGAGAGATATGTTGGAACTTAACCCAATATACCAGATCTTTTGGACACTTAAAAAGGATAGACCAGGTCTTTGGACGAGATACATTTCAATAGCACACACTTTGGGTACCTGGGATAATCTACAAAAAAGATATAAACTAATTCCATTAGGTTCACCTCTTACACCACTGTGGACATTCTCGGACAGTGGTAACAACCAAGTTAAGGTGATATGGGCCAACAAAGGTTTATACAGAATAGCTGATACCCTGCGAAACTCTGAGACCATCACGTTCCAACATTATAACGATATCTTGCCCCTCACGCCACACTCCTGGTTTCATTACCTCCAATTAAAATCTAGAATAGACGAAGTCCGCAAGCAGAGAACCTCAAACAGCCCTACGCTATTTGAGAAAGTTTGTAGCTCCAACTCTAGAAATAGGGGCACAATTTCTAGCTTATACAAATTTCTTTTCACAAAACAAAAGTCGGAGAAGCTATACTTTATTAAAAAATGGGAAAATGAGATTAACCTTACTAGAGACTCAGGAGAATGGGCCACCATGATCCAAAAGGGCCTGGCTTGCTCAATAAGTGCAAACTTAAAAGAAAACTACATTAAAACAACATATAGGTGGTATAATTATCCAAGTAGATTTAAATATCATCAACTAGATACCAACATAGTAGGCTCAGTACAATGTTACAGAGGTTGCCACTCAGAAGGTACCTATGTTCATATGTGGTGGAAATGCCACGATAGTAAGAGAATATGGGAGTCCACCTCTGAGCTACTTAGTAAGATTTTCGATAGACAAAATACATTAACTATTGAGCAGGCTCTTTTACATTTTCCTATTGAAGGTCTCAATCGACAATCATTAAAATTAGTGGGTATAATATGTACCGCTGTTAGAACAGTGATAGCGAAATTCTGGAAAACCACAGTGCCCTACTATGACATTATAATAAACAAAATTAGATATTATCATCAAATGGAATCCATAGCATCTTCCTTGTTAGACAAAAGACAGGAATTTCTCAAAATATGGGAGGAATGGATAGTTTGGGAAGATTCTATGAGAATGCAAGCGAGGAGGGCGATGGGAGATAGAGTAGGTCAGGAAGGCGGACATGTTAGATAGGACTCCCACGAGTGCTCCATCCACTCTTCTCTTTACCTCTCTTCTTTTTTCCATTCCTTTCTGCTTTAAAAATGGAAAAATGTTCTTTCTATTCTTTTTCTTCTATTATTACTTTAAGAGTTATAGGTGATATAATGGAAGCCTCCCTCTAATTCAACATATATGGTAACTGTAAGATTCATTTATACAATTTCTAAGTTAAAGAGAAATAAGCCATGACATGACTGCCTGCAGTTTGTATTATGGATTAATATTATTCTCTGAACTGCCCTGTAATGCAATGTTTGTTACTATTCATGTATCGGTTTGGAAGGTTTCAATAAAAATATTTTCAAAAAAAAAAAAAAAAAATTATTACAAGTGTTTTAAACTAATTACACCTAATCTAATCCCCCTAATAAAATAAAAAAGCCCCCCAAAATAATAAAAATCCCTACCCTATACTAAATTACAAATAGCCCTTAAAAGGGCCTTTTGCGGGGCATTGCCCCAAAGTAATCAGCTCTATTACCTGTAAAAAAAAATACAATACCCCCCAACATTAAAACCCACCACCCACACACCCAACCCTACTCTAAAACCCACCCAATCCCCCCTTAATAAAACCTAACACTAACCCCTTGAAGATCACCCTACCTTGAGACGTCTTCACCCAACCGGGCAGAAGTGGTCCTCCAGACGGTCCGAAGTCTTCATCCTATCCGGGCAGAAGAGGTCCTCCAGACGGCCAGAAGTCTTCATCCAGGCGGCATCTTCTATCTTCATCCATCTGGAGCAGAGCGGGTCCATCTTCAAGACATCCGACGTGGAGCATCCTCTTCGATCGACGTCCAACTGAAGAATGAAGGTTCCTTTAAATGACGTCATCCAAGATGACGTCCCTTGAATTCCAATTGGCTGATAGAATTAAGGTAGGAAAAATCCTATTGGCTGATGCAATGATTGGTTAGTTTAGGTAATTAATTTAATTATAGTGTAGTGTTAGGTGTAATTGTAACTTAGGTTAGGATTTATTTTACAGGTAAATTTGAATTTATTTTAACTAGGTAGCTATTAAATAGTTAATAACTATTGTACCTAGTTAAAATAAATACAAACTTGCCTGTAAAATAAAAATAAACCCTAAGCTAGTGACAATGTAACTATTAGTTATATTGTAGCTAGCTTAGGGTTTATTTTATAGGTAAGTATTTAGTTTTAAATGGGAATAATTTAGTGAATGATAGTAATTTTATTTAGATTTATTTAAATTATATTTAAGTTAGGGGGGGTTAGGGTTAGACTTAGATTTAGGGCGTAATACATTTAATATAGTTGCGGCGACGTTGGGGGCGGCAGATTAGGGGTTAATAAATGTAGGTAGGTGTCGGCGATGTTAGGGACAGCAGATTAGGGGTTAATAAAATTAACTAGTGTTTGCGATGCGGGAGTGCGGCGGTTTAGGGGTTAATATATATTTTATAGTTGCGGCGATGTCCGGTTCGGCAGATTAGGGGTTAAAAAAAAAAACATTTCGATGGGGGGGGGCTCGGTTTAGGGGTTAATAGGTAGTTTATGGGTGTTAATGTACTTTTTAGCACTTTAGTTAAGAGTTTAATGTTACAGCGTTAGCCCATAAAACTCTTAACTACTGACTTTTTTTAAATGCGGTATGAGTCTTGACAGGAGAGGGTGTACCGTTCACTTTTTTGCAGACTCGTAATACCGGCGTTATGCAAGTCCCATTGAAAATATAGGATATGCAATTTACGTAAGTGGATTTGCGGTATTAACGACTCTGGCCAAAAAAGTGAGCAGTGAGCCTGTCATTTCAAGACTCGTAATACCAGCGTTAGGGAAAAAAGCAGCGTTAGGACCTCTTAACGCTGCTTTTTAACCCTAACGCACAACTCGTAATCTAGGCCTTCAGGTTTCTCACTAAAATTATTTACAAACAACTTGTGCAATTATGGCACAAATGGTTGTAAATGCTCCTCTGGGATCCCCTTTGATTATAAATAGCAGATATAAATGGCTTTGGCATTGCTTTTTGGTAATTAGAAGGCCGCTAAATGCCGCTGCGCACCACACTTGTATTATGCCCAGCAGTGACGGGGTTAATTAGGTAGCTTGTAGGGAGCTTGAAGGGATAATTTTAGCTTTAGTGTAGAGAACAGCCTCCCACTTGACACATGCTACCCCCGATCCCTCCCAAACAGCTCTCTAACCTCCCCCACCCCACAATTGTCCCGCCATCTTAAGTACTGGCAGAAAGTCTGTCAGTACTAAAATAAAAAGGTGTTTTTATGTTGTTGTTTTTTTAAATATATTCTGCTGTGTAGGATCCCCCCTTAGCCCCCAACCTCCCTGATCCCCCCCCCCTAAAGAGCTCTCTAACCCTCCCCCCACTAACTATTTGCCCCCATTTTGGGTACTGGCAGTACCCACTTTGCAATCAAATGTGGTGCTTTTAAAAAGAAAATAAAGCCCACTTTTTCTGTAGTGTAGCTGCCCCCCCTCCATACCCTACCCCCTCCCAGATCCCTTTTTCAACTTTAATTTCCCCCTCCTCTGCCACCCACCACCCTCTCCCACCACTTCAAATGCGGCTGCCAGATTGCGGGTGTGAGTGGCCCTCTCTGCGTTGGTGTGCCAAAAAAGGTATTGTAGTTATGCCTCAATATCGAGGCATCACTGCAATACCTTGAAAGCGGCTGGAAGCGATCAAGATCGCTTCCACCGATTGAAACCCCTAAGGACGTACAGGGTACGTCCTTGGTCGTTAACTGACCTTTTTTGTAGGACATAACCTGTACGTCCTTGGTCTTTAAGGGGTTAACAATACTGCATTATATGGCTCTAAAATAATTGAATTTTCTAATCTGCTAAAACAAGAAATAAGATATTGAGGTTGAGCCATTTGCTTTAAAGGGACAGTAAACATATTATAGTGATCATGAAAAAGCACTATTTAGATATAACATCTTAAATAGTTATCTTAAAGAACCATAAAACAGGTTGAGATCTGTGCATATCCTAAAAGGGCTAATTAAATAAAAATAGTTTGCATAAAAAATTGCTCACAAGTATTTTAAAATAATTTTTAAAAATAAGCAAAATTAATTGCATAACTAAGCTGCCTGGAGCAGCCAACTCCACCATCTTAACAGTGTTTAGACAGAGGCATTGTATTTCAACTGAGTTCACAGCTTCTAGGCATGCTCCAGCAGATAATCCCTATGCACTTTTGCATTCTACTAAAACAATAATAGATATAGATACAGCCATAGAAGGAAATGTGTGGGGGGAGTTAGAGCTTTACTATTCAGAAACTAAAAAGAAAGGCTTAATGGCGAAGCACTGCAGTATACATTTGCAGGTAAAGTAAATAAAGTACATATTATATTTTGTCTCTATCCCAACTTGTTTTATGTCCCTTTAAAGTGGTTTCTTAGGAATTTAAAGGGCCATAATACCCACATGTTTAAACACTTGAAAGTGATGCAACATAGCTGGAGAAAGCTGACTAGAAAATATCACCTGAACATCTCTATGTAAAAAAGAAAGATATTTTACCTCAAAAGTTCCTCAGTAGCCACATCCCATTGGAAAGGACTTCTAAGCAGCAAATCAGTATGTCTGTCCCAGGACAGCGGAAGGAGTGATCTTACGTGCACTCATCTTATTTCCCTATTCAGTGTAAGGAAGTTTACAATGAAATCTTATGAGAGTTAAGTCAAATCTCATGAGATCACAGTAAAAGAGTTCATGACCTCAGCACTTCTGATGTTGATTGGCTGCTGTTCATTTCTTATTTTGTTTTATTTTTTTACCTGCAGCTGGGCAGCAGCGGAGCATAACTTTTTTTACACAGAACTTACTCTGCTGAGCTATGGAAATTGTGAGGTAAAATATCTTCCTTTTTTACATAGAGATGCTCAGGTGATATTTTCCTGTCAGCTTTTTACAGTTATACTGCATTAGTTTCAAGTGATTTAGCATATGAGTATTATGTCCCTTTAAGCTATTGTGAAATAGTCTTTTGTGCGACTATACCTTAAAGAGACAGTAAAGTCACAATTAGACATTCATGATTCAGACAGAACATACAATTTTAAACAACTTTCAAATATACTTCTATTATTTAATGTGCTTCTTTCTCTATCCTTTGTTAAAAGGGTTTATCTTGGTAAGCTCAGGAGCAGCAAAGCATCTGGGTGCTAGCTGCTGATTGGTTGCTGCATATATATACTGATTATCATTGGCTCACCCCAATTGTTTAGCAACCAGTAGTGCAATGATACCAAGAGAATAAAGCAAATTTGATAATAGAAGTAGACTAGAAAGTTGTTTACATTTGTATGTTTTATCTGAGTTACAAAAGATTTTTTTGGGGGATTCATATCTCTTTAAGGACTGATTATTTATATATATTTGTCAGTATATGGCCGGGTTCTAATACAATATATTTAATAATTATTCTTTAAAATAAAACCCCAATAAAATGCATATACAAAACAATAAAATGTAATGTAAATTACTAAATTCTTTATATTAGTTCAAATTTATAGACACATTGAATTATATTTATAGAAAACCAGATATGAATCAAGCTATACACGTTTAAACTGTTATAATATGCTATGCAAAGATCATAAAAGTTACCGTATTTATTAACTTTATTCGCAATTGAATTTCATTAAAATACCACAATGAGATACCAAGATATGTCACTAACATTCAGACTAGTACAATTAAGTTATTTAACCCACAAATGATTCTATACAATGCCAATTAAAACACCAGAAGTGTGTATATATTCTTAATATAAAAAGCCAGATTATATGACAATTTATCTAAGCTGAAATAAATTCTTTAGCAGCAATAAGGTAAATTCTAAAATATATTTATATGGTTACAGTTATAAATTACTTGGCAAACAAAAGATTAGTTTTAAACCACACAGAATTATGAATGCAAGCTAAAATACAAAGTACCTTTTTTTTAAAATTACTAACTGCAATTTGACTATAGTCTTAGAATACCTTTATCTAAAATATTAAAGATAAATAATCATCATACATCACCCAATTAAACAATTAATGTTTCAACTTCTAGAGTTTCTCCAGTAAATCCAATTTCGCCTCATAAATTGAAAGAGGTAATTTTTGCAAGATGGATAAAAATATAGGCCCAGGTTGCTGTATAATAAACTGGGGGGTCGATCCGATAAAAATCGTCGCCCGCAAAAGCCGGCTACGCCAATATTTGCGCTGGTTTGGTATCCTATATACGGCGTAACTTAGAAGTTACGTGCGTATATTTCTGCCGTCGCCCGTAGTTTTTTGGGCCATAGGCAGGTATACCAAACCAGCGCAGTTTGGTATCCAATATGCAGCGTAAGGACTTACGTGGCGAAAATTGAGAAATATTACTCCATTTTCACCTCGCCACAAAAAGCAGCCGTAAGAAGCCTTACGCTGACTATTGAAGCCCCGTAACTCCCTAAACTAGCTAGAAAATAAACCTAACACCTAACGCATGCGCAATGTCTATCTAGCTGTCACCCGCAATCTGCTAAATAAAACCTAATGCATGCGCAATGTCTATCTACCTGTCAACCGCGATCCCCCGCCGCAATCCCTAATAAAGTTATTAACCCCTAAACCGCCGCTCCCGGACCCCGCCGCCATCTACATAAACTAACCCCCTACTGTGAGCCCCTAAAACCGCCGCCATTAACCTTATCTATCGCCTAATGTGAACCCCTAAAACCGCCGCCTATCTATCCCCTAATGTGAACACCTTACACCGCTGCCATCTACCTTATCTATCCACTAATCTGACCCCTTACACCGCCGCCACCTATATAAAAATTATTAACCCCTAATTTAATCTACCTACCCCGCCGCCAGCTATGTTATCTATATTAACCCTAAGTATATTATAGTTAATATAGTTATTACATTATATATATTAACCCTAATTATATTAGGGTTAATATAGTTAATATAGTTACTATAGTATTTATATTAACTATATTAACTCTATCTAACCCTAACTAAATTATTATTAAATAAATCTAATTCATATTATAAACTAAAATATTCCTATTTAAATCTAAATACTTACCTATAAAATAAACCCTAAGATATCTACAATATAATTACATTGTAGCTATGTTAGGGTTTATATTTATTTTACAGGTAAATTGTTAATTATTTTAACTAGGTATAATAGCTATTAAATAGTTATTAACTATTTAATATCTACCTAGTTAAAATAATTACCCAATTACCTGTAAAATAAATCCTAACCTAAGTTACAAATACACCTACACTATCAATAAATTAAATAAACTACAAATATCTATCTAAAAATACAATTAAATAAACTAAACTAAATTACAAAAAAAAAAAAAAATTACAAGATTTTTAAGCTAATTACACCTATTCTAAGCCCCCTAATAAAATAATAAAGCCCCCCAAAATAAAAAAAATTCCCTGCCCTATTCTAAATTAAAAAAAGTTCAAAGCTCTTTACCTTACCAGCCCTTAAAAGGGCCTTTTGTGGGGCATGCCCCAAAGAATTCAGCTCTTTTGCATTTAAATAAATATACAACCTAACACTACCCCCCTGAAGATCTCCCTACCTTGTCTTCACCACACCGGGCCGAACTCCTCATCCGATCCGGGCGATGTCTTCCTCCAAGCGGCAAGTCAGCCAATCAGATTCAAGTTCAATCCGATTGGCTGAGCCAATCGGATTGAACTTGAATCTGATTGGCTGATTCAATCAGCCAATCAGATTTTTCTACCTTAATTCCGATTGGCTGATAGAATCCTATCAGCCAATCGGAATTCGGCGGACGCCATCTTGGATGACGTCATTTAAAGGTACCTCATTCGTCGTTCAGTCGTCGGCCGGGATGGATGCTCCGCGTTGGCGGAGCGAAGAAAGAAGATTGAAGATGCCGCTTGATGGAAGATGCTGCTGGAAGGAAGAAGACGTTGCTGCCGCTTGGAGAAAGACATCGCCGGGATGAAGAATTCTTCTTTGCCGCTTGGAGGAAGACATCGCCGGGATGAAGAATTCTTCTTTGCCGCTTGGAGGAAGACATCGCCGGGATGAAGAATTCTTCTTTGCCGTCTTGGAGGAAGACATCGCCCGGATCGGATGAGGAGTTTGGCCCGGTGTGGTGAAGACAAGGTAGGGAGATCTTCAGGGGGGTAGTGTTAGGCTTTTTTAAGGGGGGTTTGGGTGGGTTTAGAATAGGGGTATGTGTGTAATTAGGGGGGTGTGTAATTAGCTTAAAAATCTTGTAATCTTTTTTTTATTTTTTGTAATTTAGTGTTTGTTTTTTGTAATTTAGTTTAGTTTATTTAATTGTATTTTTAGATAGATATTTGTAGTTTATTTAATTTATTGATAGTGTAGGTGTATTTGTAACTTAGGTTAGGATTTATTTTACAGGTAATTGGGTAATTATTTTAACTAGGTAGATATTAAATAGTTAATAACTATTTAATAGCTATTATACCTAGTTAAAATAATTAACAATTTACCTGTAAAATAAATATAAACCCTAACATAGCTACAATGTAATTATTAATTATATTGTAGATATCTTAGGGTTTATTTTATAGGTAAGTATTTAGATTTAAATAGGAATATTTTAGTTTATAATATGAATTAGATTTATTTAATAATAATTTAGTTAGGGTTAGATAGAGTTAATATAGTTAATATAAATACTATAGTAACTATATTAACCCTAATATAATTAGGGTTAATATATATAATTATATTAACTATATTAACCCTAATATAATTAGGGTTAATATAGCTGGCGGCGGTGTAGGGGATTAGATTAGGGGTTAATGTATTTAATATAGCTGGCGGCGGTGTAGGGGGATTAGATTAGGGGTTAATACATTTATTATAGCTGGCGGCGGTGTAGGGGGATTTAGATGAGATGCAAAAGAGCTGTTTACTTTGTGATAAAGCCCCACCAAAAGCCCTTTTAAGGGCTGGCAAAAGAGCAGTTTACTTTGGGGTAATGCCACGCAAAAAGCCCTTTTCAGGGCTATTTGTAGGGTTAGACTTAGGTTTAGTGGTAGGGATAGTTTAGTATTTTAGGGGTTAAATAATTTAATATAGCTGGCGGCGGGGTACGGGAGCGGCGGTTTAGGGGTTAATAACTTTATTAGGTTGTGACGGGGTACGGGAGCTGCGGTTTAGGGGTTAATAACTTTTTTTATTGTTAGGCTAGTGAGGGGGGATAGCGGATAGAGGGTTAGACGTGTCGGGCTATGTTTAGGAGGCGTGTTAGACAGTGCGGGTGATTTCATACTTTAGTCAGGTTTTGTAGGCGCCGGCAGTTTCTAACGTGGCGCAAGTCACTGGCGACTCCAAAAATCTGTACTTACGCAGATTTCTGGACATCGCTACTTTGTCAGACTTGCGCCACTTTAGCAACTGACGGCGCTGCATATTGGATAGCTCGAGTTGCACGCTGAAACTGCGGGCGATGCGGGTTCCCTCGCTTGCGCCGCAAACTACGCCGTTTATCGGATCGCGCCCTGGATCTCAGCAATTTGTTAGTCCCCATTTTCTCTCTTGCTTGGGATTATATTTTGCAACATAGTCCCACCTCTTTTTATTCTAATCATCGTGAAATTGGAAACGCACAACGGAAACTTGTCTTGTGATAGGCTCCTTGAGCTGAACATCTCATGGTTATTTGGGAGACGCCTCCCTGCATTGCCATTTATCTGGGAGACGCCTCCCTGCATACCATCCCTGATCTATAGGTGGCAGCAGACATCCAGAAATGTAGTTTCTATTCCTAACACTGCTAACGTAAATACAGTTCCTATATATTTTTATTCAATATACCATATTTTTAGTATCAACAAGTCACATGTTCCAAGTCTATTGGACCATGTCATACTATTCATCCTGATTATTTTAATATGAAAAATCAGTATTTTATTAATTTCTATGTTAAAATAGAAAATATCCACATATATCTGTGTTTATGACTAATATTCATAGGACATCTTGTCTGAAAATAAAGAAACAGATGTTATTTTGAAATTAGTCTAACACTTATACATTTATTATACAGATACTTATTTAGAGATCTCATCTCCACATCAGTTATTCCTGTAGTTTTCACTAGATTTCTGGAAAACAAAGAAAAATGTGTTTATCTTGAAATAAATGGGTCAATATTTGTATATACTAATGTAGTTATTATTCAATACAGCAAATATTTATTTAATATAGTGAGTCCCAGATATATATATATATATATATATATATATATATATATATATATATATATATATATATATATATATATATATATATATATATACACACAGGGAGTGGAGAATTATTAGGCAAGTTGTATTTTTGAGGATTAATTTTATTATTGAACAACAACCATGTTCTCAATGAACCCAAAAAACTCATTAATATCAAAGCTGAATATTTTTGGAAGTAGTTTTTAGTTTGTTTTTAGTTTTAGCTATTTTAGGGGGATATCTGTGTGTGCAGGTGACTATTACTGTGCATAATTATTAGGCAACTTAACAAAAAACAAATATATACCCATTTCAATTATTTATTTTTACCAGTGAAACCAATATAACATCTCAACATTCACAAATATACATTTCTGACATTCAAAAACAAAACAAAAACAAATCAGTGACCAATATAGCCACCTTTCTTTGCAAGGACACTCAAAAGCCTGCCATCCATGGATTCTGTCAGTGTTTTGATCTGTTCACCATCAACATTGCGTGCAGCAGCAACCACAGCCTCCCAGACACTGTTCAGAGAGGTGTACTGTTTTCCCTCCTTGTTAATCTCACATTTGATGATGGACCACAGGTTCTCAATGGGGTTCAGATCAGGTGAACAAGGATGCCATGTCATTAGATTTTCTTCTTTTATACCCTTTCTTGCCAGCCATGCTGTGGAGTACTTGGACGCGTGTGATGGAGCATTGTCCTGCATGAAAATCATGTTTTTCTTGAAGGATGCAGACTTCTTCCTGTACCACTGCTTGAAGAAGGTGTCTTCCAGAAACTGGCAGTAGGACTGGGAGTTGAGCTTGACTCCATCCTCAACCCGAAAAGGCCCCACAAGCTCATCTTTGATGATACCAGCCCAAATCAGTACTCCACCTCCACCTTGCTGGCGTCTGAGTCGGACTGGAGCTCTCTGCCCTTTACCAATCCAGCCACGGGCCCATCCATCTGGCCCATCAAGACTCACTCTCATTTCATCAGTCCATAAAACCTTAGAAAAATCAGTCTTGAGATATTTCTTGGCCCAGTCTTGACGTTTCAGCTTGTGTGTCTTGTTCAGTGGTGGTCGTCTTTCAGCCTTTCTTACCTTGGCCATGTCTCCGAGTATTGCACACCTTGTGTTTTTGGGCACTCCAGTGATGTTGCAGCTCTGAAATATGGCCAAACTGGTGGCAAGTGGCATCTTGGCAGCTGCACGCTTGACTTTTCTCAGTTCATGGGCAGTTATTTTGCGCCTTGGTTTTTCCACACGCTTCTTGCGACCCTGTTGACTATTTTGAATGAAACGCTTGATTGTTCGATGATCACGCTTCAGAAGCTTTGCAATTTTAAGAGTGCTGCATCCCTCTGCAAGATATCTCACTATTTTTGACTTTTCTGAGCCTGTCAAGTCCTTCTTTTGACCCATTTTGCCAAAGGAAAGGAAGTTGCCTAATAATTATGCACACCTGATATAGTGTGTTGATGTCATTAGACCACACCCCTTCTCATTACAGAGATGCACATCACCTAATATGCTTAATTGGTAGTAGGCTTTCGAGCCTATACAGCTTGGAGTAAGACAACATGCATAAAGAGGATGATGTGGTCAAAATACTCATTTGCCTAATAATTCTGCACTCCCTGTATATATATGTGTGTGTGTGTGTGTGTGTATATATATATATATATATATATATATACACTGCTCCAAAAAATAAAGGGAACACTAAAATAACACATCCTAGAGCTGAATGAATTAAATATTCTAATGAAATATGTTGTTCTTTACATAGTTGAATGTGCTGACAACAAAATCACACAAAAATTAAAAAATGGAAATCAAATGTTTCAACCCATGGAGTTCCGGATTTAGAGTAACACTCAAAATTAAAGTGGAAAAACACACTACAGGCTGATCCAACTTCGATGTAATGTCCTTAAAACAAGTCAAAATCAGGCTCAGTAGTGTGTGTGGCCTCCACGTGCCTGTATGACCTCCCTACAACGCCTGTGCATGCTCCTGATGAGGTGGCGGATGGTCTCCTGAGGGATCTCCTCCCAGACCTGAACTAAAGCATCTGCCAACTCCTGGACAGTCTGTGGTGCAACGTGACGTTGGTGGATGGAGCGAGACATGATGTCCCAGATGTGCTCAATTGGATTCAGGTCTGGGGAATCGGCGGGCCAGTCCATAGAATCAATGCCTTCATCTTGCAGGAACTGCTGACACACTCCAGCCACATGAGGTCTAGTATTGCCTTGCATTAGGAGGAACCCAGGGCCAACCGCACCAGCATATGGTCTCACAAGGGGTCTGAGGATCTCATCTCGGTACCTAATGGCAGTCAGGCTACCTCTGGCGAGCACATGGAGGGCTGTGCGGCCCCCCAAAGAAATGCCACCCCACACCATTACCGACCCACTGCCAAACCGGTCATGCTGGAGGATGTTGCAGGCAGCAGAATGTTCTCCATGGCGTCTCCAGACTCTGTCACGTCTGTCACATGTGCTCAGTGTGAACCTGCTTTCATCTGTGAAGAGCACAGGGCACCAGTGGCGAATTTGCCAATCTTGGTGTTCTCTGGCAAATGCCAAACGTCCTGCACGGTGTTGGGCTGTAAGCACCAGCCCCACCTGTGGACGTTGGGCCCTCATACCACCCTCATGGAGTCTGTTTCTGACCGTTTGAGCAGACACATGCACATTTGTGGCCTGCTGGAGGTCATTTTGCAGGGCTCTGGCAGTGCTCCTCCTGTTCCTCCTTGCACAAAGGCGGAGGTAGTGGTCCTGCTGCTGGGTTGTTGCCCTCCTACGGCCTCCTCCACGTCTCCTGATGTACTGGCCTGTCTCCTGGTAGCGCCTCCATGCTCTGGACACTACGCTGATAGACACAGCAATCCTTTTTGCCACAGCTCGCATTGATGTGCCATCCTGGATGAGCTGCACTACCTGAGCCACTTGTGTGGGTTGTAGACTTTTTCTCATGCTACCACTAGAGTGAAAGCACCGCCAGCATTCAAAAGTGACCAAAACATCAACCAGAAAGCATAGGAACTGAGAAGTGGTCTGTGGTCACCACCTGCAGAACCACTCCATTATTGGGGGTGTCTTGCTAATTGCCTATAATTTCCACCTGTTGTCTATCCCATTTGCACAACAGCATGTGAAATTGATTGTCACTCAGTGTTGCTTCCTAAGTGGACAGTTTGATTTCACAGAAGTGTGATTGACTTGGAGTTACATTTTGTTGTTTAAGTGTTCCCTTTATTTTTTTGAGCAGTGTGTATATATATATATATATATATATATTATATAGAACATGGTCGACGTTTCGGCGCCTTCATCTGGACATATAATCTGTTCACTGAAAAACAGCAGTGTCCCCAATCTGTCGACCATGTTCTATAGATTCTACTAATAAAGAAACTATTTTTTTTTTACTGTACAAATCCTGAGAGTGCCCTTTTTCTACATGGATTCTTACATTTATTACTTTTGAGGATTGCACCCAGGTCCTGACTACTCCATCTGGTTGGAGTGCTGGGCTACAGGCTACTTGACTTTGGATGGATATATATATCGGTGAGAAAACTAAGTTCCCCACTGATGATAGCTGCGTCGGCGTGACGTAAGGTGGGCGTGGCCTAACGCTTTTCACGGAGGTTCTGCTTCGTCAGAGGCTTTTTTACCACCTTACGTCACGTCACGCCAACGCTTGCCGTCTGGCGGTTTTGTTCAAACAACTGGACATACAGAAATTTGGCACATATACCAATTAGGCAGGAACTGGGAACTCACTATACTACCAACGAAGGTTCAGTGAAAACCGGTAAGCCTAGGTATTAGACCATTTCTAAGCACAGATAACACAATTGAACTTTGTTTTAACAATTTTGCAAGCCTGAAGGGATTATTGTATACAACAAATCCTGAGGATTGTGCAACTTTAAATCTGCAATATCGTGCCTGTATCTTACCTCATTTAATTGAGGGTTTCCTTGTGACTACCCATCTGATTGGGGATTTTTAATGTACTTACATATAATTTTGTAATAAAATTTATTGCACTATGAGAAGTACATTTGTGCGCTTGATTTTTTTTTTTAGATTATATATATATATATATATATATATATATATATATATATATATATATATATATATATATATATATATATATATATATATATATATATATATATATATATATATAGTACCTGGGCTTTTCCCATTTGGCCAGATGCGGTAACTAATTCTTCCATTGCTGCTTTTTATCTTAGTTGAGAGCTTGTGAGTGCTGGACTTTTTCTGTGTGTTTATATTAAAAATATTTATTTTTTGTAATTTTTCCTTGTTTGGGCCATGCACCCAGGCCTGACTGGGGTTAACTGCCTGTGGCTCTGGTGACAGTGCAGCTTCCTGAGAGTGCTGGTTTGCACCCAGGGCTGTGCATGTTGCAGGGTCATAGGATGTGTACCCGGTCCGGCCTGAGAGTGCTGACCCCACCCGTGTTTTATATATATATATATATATATATATATATATAATATTTATTATTTTTTTTTAATTTTTTTTGGGTATTTTAAATAGATTTGAAAATTTATAGACAAATCAGTTATATGACTTTACGGCTAGATTACGAGTTTTGCGGTATGAGTGAAAAAGCAGCATTAAGGCTCATAACCCTGCTTTTTCACTACCGCTGGTATTATGAGTCTTGCAGGTTTAGGGGCACCGCACACTTTTTTGGCCTTAACGCAAATTAACTTACGCAATTTGCGTAAAGTCTTTTTTCAATGGGACTTCCATAGCGCCGGTATTACGAGTCTGCCTTGGAGGCCAAAAGGTGAGCGGTACACCCTATACTGCCAAGATCAATACCGTAAATTGAAAGTCGGTAATTATGAGTTTTACGCTACAAAGCTGTAACATAAAACTCATAACTAAAGTGCTAAAACGTACACTAACACCCATAAACTACCTATTAACCCCTAAACCGAGGTCCTCCCGCATCACAAACACTAAAATAAAATTATTAACCCCTAATCTGCCGCTCCGGACATCGCCGCCACTAGAATAAACATATTAACCCCTAAACCGCCGCACTCCCACCTTGCAAACACTAGTTAAATATTAATAACCCCTAATCTGCCGCCCCTAACATCGCCGCCACTATACTAAATTTATTAACCCCTAAACCTAAGTCTAACCCTAACACCCCCTAACTTAAATATAATTAAAATTAATCTAAATAAAACCTACTATTAATAACTAAATAATTCCTATTTAAAACTAAATACTTACCTATAAAATAAACCCTAAGATAGCTACAATATAACTAATAGTTACATTGTAGCTACCTTAGGTTTTATTTTTATTTTACAGGCAAGTTTGTATTTATTTTAACTAGGTAGATTAGTTAGTAAATAGTACTATTTACTAACTACCTAGCTAAAATAAATACAAATTTACCTGTAAAATAAAACCTAACCTGTCTTACACTAACACCTAACTTTACACTACAATTAAATCAGTTACTTAAATTACAAAAAACAAACACTAAATTACACAAAAATAAAAAAAGAAATTATCCGATATTTAAACTAATTACACCTAATCTAATAGCCCTATCAAAATAAAAAAAGCCCCCCAAAATAAAAAAAAAACCCTAGCCTAAACTACCAATAGCCCTTAAAAGGGCCTTTTGCGGGGCATTGCCCCAAAGAAATCAGCTCTTTTACCTGTAAAAAAAATACAAACACCCCACAACAGTAAAACCCACCACCTACACAACCAACCCCCAAATAAAATCCTAACTAAAAAAACCTAAGCTCCCCATTGCCCTGAAAGGGGCATTTGGATGGGCATTGCCCTTAAAAGGGCATTTAGCTCTTTTTCAATTGCCCAAACCCTAAGCTAAAAATAAAAGCCACCCAAAAAAACCTTAAAAAAACCTAACACTAACCCCCGAAGATCCACTTATAGTTTTGAAGACCGGACACCCATCCTCAACGAAGTCGGGACCTAGAACCCTGGAATGACCCTTGGTCTTTTTCCAGTGTATGGTTAAATCATTGGACACCACTAGATTATGAATCTCGCAGAACAACTTGCCATGCTTGACTGGTTTGTTACTTTTTTGCATGCCATTTCTTTTCCAAGTTAGCAGGTATTCAACAAAACAGTCACGCACATAATTTGAGTCAGTAATGATCACAAATTCATGAATACCCTGTTCAATAGCCATTTCAATGTTTTTTAGAACAGCAGTTAGTTCTGCTACTTGACTGGATCTTGGTCCAATGTTGAAACCTACAGAAATATTTGGGAATCCATTGGCCCAAATGATACCAATGCCAGCAACTAGTCTGCGCTCATTATCAATAGTGGCATGGTAAAAACAACCATCAACATATACCCAAGGTAATGTCTGACAATGGTCCTCAATATTTATTTTATACGGGGAAAGCAATTGTTCTTCCAGGAAATCATCTTCTAATAACTCTTCCCCATGATCCTTAGCAGTACAGTCGTGGAGCTCAGCAAGCCCCCGTGCAACTGTATTCTTTTTATTCTGATTGTAGCAAATTTCTAAAGGCTAGCCTTGTAAGGAAAGAGTCCACGCTGTTATGCGGCTATTAGACACATTTCCATCTCTTATTCTCTCACTTTGCAGATATAGCAAAGGCTGGTGGTCCGTTTCTACAATAATTTTCTCGCCCTGTATATAGCTGCGGATATTTTGTAGAGTCCATACAGTAGATAAGAGGGCTTTTTCACAATCGCTAAATTTTATTTCTACTGGGGATAGAGTTTTGCTCGCATAAGCAATGACTTTGCCTAAATTATCATGCTTTTTGGTATAAAACAGCACTCATGCTTATATCTGTGTAACCTGTTTCTAAGTAGAAAGGTTTACCACCTTCAGGGTACGCTAAACAAGGTGCTTGAGTGAGTTTCCTCTTCAGCTCCTTGATGACTGTCTCTTGAGTCTCACTCCAGTGCCATTTCACATCCTTCTTTAGAAGAAGTAGTAGTGGTTTAGCTAATTCTGCATAATTATCCATTTATTTGCAAGAATAATTTGTCATACCCAGGAATGATCTCAATTCCTTTAAGTTAGTTGGGTTTTTAGAATTTACTATAGCTTCCACCTTTTTTCTTCTGAGGATTTAACCCTTCAGAAGTAACTTCATGTCCCAAGAAGTTTACACGAGAGCGGCACCATTGAGTTGGCTGAGGACGTGTTTAAGCTCTGTGATGTGTTTTTCAAAGTCTGTGTTTTTTATTTAAACATCCTCAACCTAAGATAAGGTTCCCCTTTCCAGTGCTTCAGGCATAGCCTTATGCATGAATACAGCAAATTCATGTCCTGAATTTATGTACCCAAATGGGAGTGTCTGGAATGCATACTGGACCTTTTGGAATGAGAATACCAGCTTGTACTGGTCCTCCTCATGTACCTTTATGATCCAATATCCCTCTGCACAATCAATGGCAGTGAATATTTTGGATCCCTGCATCTGCGCTAGGCACTGGTCAAAATATGGCACAGGCCAGCCAGACATGTACACTCGTTTGTTTAGCCATCTTAAATCAGCACACAAATGCCATTGTCCATTGGGCTTAAGAACACCTAGAATAGGATTGTTATAAGAGCTGTGCACCTGTCGGATAATACCTCTTTCTTCCAGGTTCCTTATGATTTCTGCGAGAGAATCATATGATGCTAAAGGAAGTCTGTGTATTGTTTAACAAAAACAGGCGGTGCATTGGGATCTGTTTGGATTCTTCGAATGTGCAAGTCTGTAGTCCCACAGTCATAAGAATCCCTAGCAAAAATATCCTTGTACTGCATCAGAAGTTCTCATAGCTGTTGGCGTTCATCATCACTGGAACAGCCATTAGCTAAAGATATTTGCTCTTTGACTATCTGCTGAAATCCTGGAAAGATTTCAGGCTGTCCTATTTCATAGGCTTCTTCCAACTTAGAGGTGAGGTCCCCTTGATTATTATTTATATTGCCCCCATTACTCTGGGTATTGGGGTATTCTTGCTGTTTGTTCGGCTGATCAAACACCAGGGAGGCTTCTTCAATTTTACACATGCCTTTCTCTGAGCTGAAGGGATAAATTAGAATTGAAATTGAATTGTAAATAGTCCCTCTGGCATAGATGCAAAGGATTGTTCTATTAATTGTTCTTCAGTTAAAGTGAATGTCAATTGTATCTTTATGTAAGCCTGCTAAACGTTCATCTATGGTATACAATTAAAATCATTATGTTTTGTTTTTTTTAAATCCGAATTACGATTTTAGCATAAATTATCAATAAATAATTCTACCATTTATTTCCAAGCTCCTCCCAGAGCCGACTTCCTTGTTCTATATGTCTGACGTATACAGCGGTCCCACCCGCTCTATACATATGTGTAAAGCGCACCCCTGAGAGAGAGAGAGTGGTCCTGTGCATGTGCAACAGCAGATCTCAATGCTACTTACTTTCAGTGATCGAAGGAGAAGTGATATATTTTTCATTAGCAGCGGTATTGAGCATGCGCGAATCGTGGACGCGCATCTAGGTTCCATCCGATGAATAGGGATTAGCGCATGCGCATAATACTAATGTGACGTAGGAGGAAAGGGGACGAACCCCACGGGGTATGAAATGTGATTAGACAGAATAATCTGAGAAATCTGTCACTCAAAGCTGATCTACAGCGGGCGGAGATGCAGCGTGAATAGAGAGAGACTTCAAAGTTCAAATTTGTGAGTACTATTCTGTTTTGTAAAGGAATGATGAATGAAAGTCTAGTTATTTTTAGATTGTTTCATGTGGCGTGACCGATTGCAGTTAACTTTACACTTTAAGTATCCTTCAGGTATTAGCCCAATTACATTATTCTGGAATACAAAAGTGTAATAACTTGATTACAGCGCATATCCTATGGTAGTTCCCTTGGATAAGGTTATATCCTGTGGGGTCATGTTATGCACAATAACATGTATTGGAATAGTTCCAATATTTAGCAAAGGAGTATGGGTCATTGTTATACCCAGATTTTGCATTCTATGGGAGAGGCAAATTAGTGTTTCAGAAGTTTTTAATTTCTGATCTCTTTTTACCTGTAACGGTAAGAGGAATTTATCAGCCCCAGCAGGGATTATAACATCGTTAGACACCTGCATATTCACTGCATATGGCATTTGCTGGTTTGATTTCAGGGCTTTCATCCTGAAATATTTCAGGGTCCCCCTTTAACCTGCTCCAGAGGCAAGTGTTAATTAAATCTATTTGTATGGCATATCTATGTAGGAGATCATTGCCAATGTATATTTGACTATGGGGAGTATTTAAAACTAAAAACGGGTGCTTCGCTGATTTATTACCTATAGATATAGATAGTAAGCACTTTGCTGTGATGCTATAGCTTTCAGACCTGTTATCCAGGCCGTGGACACAGTGGTCTTGGGGAGAAAGATATTTAATCACTTTAGATTCAGCTATCTGCGCTAATAAGCCTTCGTTTTAACTTCAATTTAGCATATTTGGTTTTACCATGGTCATGCACTTGCATAGGGATAAAGAGATCCTTTTTAACTCTCTCAATTCCAGCGAGGTATTGAGCGTGGCCTCCTCCTTTAGGGATTTTATGATCCCCCTTGTGGAGAGATGGTTAATACATCGCCGTCTAAGGAGATATTTGCTATCTTTCCAGGCGAAATTTTAAGAGTATTACAATCAGAGCCACTTAAAGGAGTCTGATCATCTATTTGTAGGATAGTGATTTCAGGTATAGAGTCATTCCTGAAATGAATCTCCACAGCATCTGGCTTCTCTTCCACCACATGACAGTTATGTCGGGTGCGAGATATATCAGATCGCTCGTAATTAATGGGCCTTTTTACTTGTGACCAAATTACATTATTTATGCAATCAATTATGGTGCTTAATCGCTTCAGGAGATCACTACCAATAATTAAACGATCAGTTGGCAGATCCACTATAATGACAGGGTGTCTTATGACCCTGTTCCCCATTTTCAATTTTAACCATGCCGTACCGTAGACTTTTAGAGAGTCCCCCCCCCCAACACCTATTAGTGAACCATCAAATTCTTTTATTTTAGGTTTGTGGGGTGTTAGCTCATTTAGCTGTGTGTAGTACCTGTGGGATAAAATAGTTGCCTGAGACCCAGTATCAATTAATCCCATGATAGGGTTGGAGACTGAATTCTGGAGCTCAGCTAATACATAATATCTCCCTGCAGTTTCTACCATTTCACCCATAAAATTGGCATGATTACACAATTTTGGGCTTCGCCACGTGTTACCTGAATCTGCCACATTATCTGATGCAGGAGAATTTTCATGCTCACCATTCATGTCCTCTATAATAGAACTGATTGGGTTCCTGTGTACTGCATCTGTGGAAACAAGGATAAGAGAATGCTGCAAAGGAAGAGATTGGTTAGAGCTTTCAGGCCAAGGTTGCTCGTCATCACAGCTAAATTGTCCGTTTCCGGTCTGTAGGGAGAGAATATGATTAGTACCATTGACATTTATCAGTTAATTTGGTATATCTCTCTGCTCTCTTTCAGGTGATACTGCAGTATTTATTACTGTGCCTGCGACCCACTGCTGGCCACTGGCTGTACCCCTAAAAAAGGATTGTTAGGTTGCTGAGCCAATAAATAGTGTACATAATTGACTAACTTGTGTGCTAAGTTGGCCCACTTGAATGGATAAGCTATCTTTACCCATGGACCGATTTTTTTTATTTTTATTTTTTTTTTATGTCCAAGAGTATTGATTTCTGGATCCTTGGGATCCCTCAGAATCCTAGCTATTTCTCCTATTTGACATGGTGGTTTTTGTTGTTCAACTTGTTCAGTGTTAGTATTTTGGGGAGCACTATTTACTTGGGTGTCTGGTTACCCTGAGAGTATTTTCGCCACTTTTGGTATTTATTTTTACGGGGATACCAATTATTTTGTGGGCGTTCATCTCTTTGGGAATAAGTTATCTGGGTATGCCCCCCATCTTGAGCATAATCTCTCTGCGCCTCAGTCCGTGTTGGGGAAGGGGCAGAGTGTTTTCTCTGGCCACCTCTGCATAGGCTTTCTTTTTAGACTCCAAATTGAGTTTCTGCCACAATTTTGGGACTGGGTTTTGGTTCCCTTTTAACCCCCTGTTCACTGGTATAACTTTGTACTCTCTTTGATCAGCCAGTGCAATGAGCAGTGCTCATTAAAATTTCTAGCTAAATTAAGTACGATGGGCGTGGGCAATGCTTCGAAAAATAAATTCACAAATTCTGAGCATTCAAATATGGTATAATATTCGGTCATACTGTACGCACTTTTTAGTACAGAAAGGAATTCTATAGGGCTTTGATTTGCACTACATTTTAAACCGTATACAGTTATTTTCGCTGCAGTTTTAGTGCGATATTGCCCGAATTCTTTTCTGTACTGTCGTTTTGTCTCATTCCAGGAATGAATATTCATATCCTTTAGTGAAGTAAAGAATTTGTGATATTTACCTTCAAATACCCATGGCAGAAATTCAATTTTTGACTGCTCACTTGTAACATTCATAATGGATAAAGCATTTTCATAAGTCGCTAAGTGGTCAATTATAGAATTTGTTCCCTTCTTGGAGAATTTAGGTACTGCAAGACTTAAAAATTTAATTATTTTATGGGTGCCATATACCATATTAGACATATCTCGGCCTTTCCTAGGAGCCTTATTTTTGGGGCTAGAGCATCTCTTATCTGCCCTATATTCACTATGGGGAGACCCCCTAGGTACACTAGTACTACGTGGGCTATTTGGGTAGCTAGCTCCACCCTCTGACTCACTACTAGAACTTCCCTCCCCTCTTCAGCTGAGTTATAGCAGCTCCCTGAATTTATATCATGAGGTGACTCTCTATTTGGGAAATATACTTCTGACCCAATAAGGGTTCTTTGTCTAAATTCTTCCCTAAATTTTTGCAGTAAAATTCTTTAAGAGAGTTAGAATTATCTGCATTATTCTCATTGCTAATAGAGGGGTTTTCAATATGACGATACAATCTTTTTAAACCACTTAAATTACCCAAAAATTTTCTTTTCTGATTCAGATTGAGCATGAAATTTTAAGCAACTTTCTAATTTACTCCTATTATCAAATTTTCTTCATTCTCTTGATATCTTTATTTGAAATGCAAGAATGTACGTTTAGATGCCGGCCCATTTTTGGTGAACAACCTGGGTTGTCCTTGCTGATTGGTGGATAAATTCATCCACCAATAAAAAAGTGCTGTCCAGAGTACTGAAACCAAAAAAAGCTTAGATGCCTTCTTTTTCAAATAATGATAGCAAGAGAACGAAGGAAAATTGATAATAGGAGTAAATTAGAAAGTTGCTTAAAATTGCATGCTCTTTCTGAATACTACTAAAGAAAAAATTTGGGTTCAGTGTCCCTTTAAATTCTCTCTGGCTTTGTGCAAGTTCTTTATGCAAATCTTCTATCTAGGCAACTAAATTTAGGTTATGCTTATCTAAGGTGGCCATGTCTTGGGCAAACTCATCAATTTTATTTTTGGCTATATTTAATTTCTCTTCACATCTGCGTGAGGAGCGAATACTATCTTCTAGCCCCTGTATTTGCAATTCCTTCTCTATGAGGTATAGCGACATTTCGTCAACAATGCATATTACAAGGGGCCAAGATTTTAGTATTAGTTTGTCGTGTTTTTTGAGATTTTTGCATTGATTAATTTTTAATAATTCTTGGAATAATTCACTTTTTTCATTCCACCTTCCATCATCAATAGCAATATTTTTAGCCTTAATTTCAAGCGTATCCATATAATCATTTAAATCACCAGCAATATTACACCTCTTTTTTTAATGTGGCCTATAATGTCCATCCTAAGAACATCGCAATGAGTAAGGGGTAATTTCAGGGAACAAATTTCAACACTATGTATAGTATTAATTGATTCACTTCTAGTAATAGACATTTTTATATTGGCTTAGTATTTAGTTAAATTAAAATGCTAATACAATTTTGACCAATAAGAAGAAAAAACATTTTTCAAAAATATTAATTTTGAAATATGAAAAAAAAAAATTATCAATTTTTTTTATATTTCAAGATGTTAATATTAATTTTGAAATATTTAATCACAACAAAAAAAATTGATTTTTTTTTTTAGATTTTTTACAAAATTTTTTTTTTTCTTTTTAATAATTTCTATTTACTACAAATATATCATATCAATGTAATAAATATTAATATCTCAGCAGTGTGCCTCCAAATAATATATCAGTATATGGCCAGGTTATAATACAATATATTTAATAATTATTCTTTAAAATAAAACCCCAATAAAAATGCATATACAAAACAACAAAATTAATGTAAATTCCTAAATTCTTTATATTAGTTAAAATTTATAGACACATTGAATTATATTTATAGAAAACCAGATATGAATCAAACTATAAACGTTTAAACTATTCTAATATGCTATGCAAAGATCATAAGTTACCTTATTTATTAACCTTATTCGCAATTGAATTTCATTAAAATACCACAATGAGATACCAAGATATGAGCCACTAACATTCAGATTGGTAAAATTAAGTTATTTAACCCACAAATGATTCTATACAATGCTAATTAAAACACCAGAAGTGTATATATTCTTAATATAAACAGACAGATTATATGACAATTTATCTAAGCTGAAATAAATTCTTTAGCAGCAATAAGGTAAATTCTAAAATATATTTATATGGTTACAGTTATAAATTGCTTGGCAAACAAAAGAATTATGAATGCAAGCTAAAATACAAAGTACCTTTTTGAAAATTACTAACTGCAATTTGACTAAGGTCTTAGAATACCTTTGTCTAAAATATTAAATATACATAAGTCATACATCACCCAATTAAACAATTAGGCCTAGATTTGGAGTTCGGCGGTAGCCGTCAAAACCAGCGTTAGAGGCTCCTAACGCTGGTTTTGGCCGCCCGCTGGTATTTGGAGTCAGTGATTAAAGGGTCTAACGCTCACTTTACAGCCGCGACTTTTCCATACCGCAGATCCCCCTACGCCATTTGCGTAGCCTATATTTTCAATGGGATCTTTCTAACGCTGGTATTTAGAGTCGTTTCTGAAGTGAGCGTTAGAGCTCTAACGACAAGATTCCAGCCGCCTGAAAATAGCAGGAGTTAAGAGCTTTCTGGCTAACGCCGGTTTATAAAGCTCTTAACTACTGTACCCTAAAGTACACTAACACCCATAAACTACCTATGTACCCCTAAACCGAGGTCCCCCCCACATCGCCGCCACTCGATTAAATTTTTAACCCCTAATCTGCCGACCGCCCACTACTTTATATTTATGTACCCCTAATCTGCTGCCCCTAACCCCAGCCGACCCCTGTATTATATTTATTCACCCCTAACCTGCCCCCCACAACGTCGCCGCCAGCTACTTACAATAATTAACCCCTAATCTGCCGACCCGCAAAGAGCCGCCAACCTACGTTATAGCTATGTACCCCTAATCTGCTGCCCCTAACCCCGCTGACCCCTGTATTATATTTATTCACCCCTAACCTGCCCCCCACAACGTCGCCGCCAGCTACTTACAATAATTAACCCCTAATCTTCCGACCGCAAAGCGCCGCCACCTACGTTATCCTTATGTACCCCTAATCTGCTGCCCTAAACACCGCCGACTCCCTGTATTATATTTATTAACCCCTAATCTGCCCCCCTCAACGTCGCCGTCACCTGCCTACACTTATTAACCCCTAATCTGCCGAGCGGACCTGAGCGCTACTATAATAAAGTTATTAACACCCTAATCCGCCTCACTAACCCTATCATAAATAGTATTAACCCCTAATCTGCCCTCCCTAACATCGTCGACACCTACCTTCAATTATTAACCCCTAATCTGTCGACCGGGAGCTCACCCGCTATTCTAATAAATGGATTAACCCCTAAAGCTAAGTCTAACCCTAACACTAACACCCCCCTAAGTTAAATATATTTTTATCTAACGAAATAAATTAACTCTTAATAAATAACTTATTCCTATTTAAAGCTAAATACTTACCTGTAAAATAAATCCTAATATAGCTACAATATAAATTATAATTATATTATAGCTTATTTAGGATTAATATTTTATTTTACAGGCAACTTGGTAATTATTTTAACCAGGTACAATAGCTATTAAATAGTTAATAACTATTTAATAGTTACCATAGTTTAAAATAATAACAAATTACCTGTAAAATAAATCCTAACCTAAGTTATAATTAAACCTAACACTACACTATCAATAAAATAATTAAATAAACTACCTACAATTACCTACAATTAACCTAACACTACACTATCAATAAATTAATTAAACACAATTCCTACAAATAAATACAATTAAATAAACTAGCTAAAGTACAAAAAATAAAAAAAGAACTAAGTTACAGAAAATAAAAAATAATTTACAAACATAAGAAAAATATTACAACAATTTTAAACTAATTACACCTACTCTAAGCCCCCTAATAAAATAACAAAGCCCCACAAAATAAAAAATTCCCTACCCTATTCTAAATTAAAAAAATGTACAAGCTCTTTTACCTTACCAGCCCTGAACAGGGCCCTTTGCGGGGCATGCCCCAAGAATTTCAGCTCTTTGCCTGTAATAAAAAACATACAATACCCCCCCCAACATTACAACCCACCACCCACATACCCCTAATCTAACCCAAACCCCCCTTAAATAAACCTAACACTAATCCCTGAAGATCTTCCTACCTTGTCATCACCATCCAGGTATCACCGATCCGATCCTGGCTCCAAGATCTTCATCCAACCCAAGCGGGGGTTGGCGATCCATAATCCGGTGCTCCAAAGTCTTCCTCCTATCCGGCAATGAAGAGTGACATCCGGACCGGCAAACATCATCTCCAAGCGGCATCTTCGATCTTCTTCCATCCGTTGCGGAGCGGGTCCATCTTGAAGCAGGCGACGCGAACCATCCTCTTCTTCGATGTCTCCCGACTAATGACGGTTTCCTTTAAGGGACGTCATCCAAGATGGCGTCCCTCGAATTCCGATTGGCTGATAGGATTCTATCAGCCAATCGTAATTAAGGTAGGAATTTTCTGATTGGCTGATGGAATCAGCCCAATCAGAATCAAGTTCAATCCGATTGGCCGAATCCAATCAGCCAATCAGATTGAGCTCGCATTCTATTGGCTGATCGGAACAGCCAATATAATGCGAGCTCAATCTGATTGGCTGATTGGATCAGCCAATCGGATTGAACTTGATTCTGATTGGCTGATTCCATCAGCCAATCAGAAAATTCCTACCTTAATTCCGATGGCTGATAGAATCCTATCAGCCAATCGGAATTCGAGGACGCCATCTTGGATGACGTCCCTTAAAGGAACCGTCATTAGTCGGGAGACATCGGAAGGAAGAGGATGGATCCGCGTCGCCTGCTTCAAGATGGACCCGCTCCGCACCGGATGGAAGAAGATCGAAGATGCCGCTTGGAGAAGATGTTTGCCGGTCCGGATGTCCCTCTTCTTGCCGGATAGAGGAAGACTTTAGGAGCACCGGATTATGGATCGCCAACCCCCGCTTGGGTTGGTATGAAGATCTGAGCCAGGACGGATCGGTGATACCTGGATGGTGAAGACAAGGTAGTGAAGATCTTCAGGGGATTAGTGTTTAGGTTTATTTAAGGGGGGTTTGGGTTAGATTAGGGGTATGGTGGGTGGTGGGTTGTAATGTTGGGGGGGGGTATTGTATGTTTTTTTATACAGGCAAAAGAGCTGATTTTATTGGGGCATGCCCCGCAAAGGGCCCTGTTCAGGGCTGGTAAGGTAAAGAGCTTGTAAATTTTTTAATTTAGAATATGGTAGGGAATTTTTTATTTTGGGGGGCTTTGGTTATTTTATTAGGGGGCTTAGAGTAGGTGTAATTAGTTTAAAATTGTTGTAATATTTTTCTTATGTTTGTAAATATTTTTTTATTTTCTGTAACTTAGTTCTTTTTTATTTTTGTACTTTAGCTAGTTTATTTAATTGTATTTATTTGTAGGAATTGTGTTTAATTAATTTATTGATAGTGTAGTGTTAGGTTTAATTATAACTTAGGTTAGGATTTATTTTACAGGTAAATTTGTTATTATTTTAACTAGGTAACTATTAAATAGTTCTTAACTATTTAATAGCTATTGTACCTGGTTAAAATAATTACCAAGTTGCCTGTAAAATAAATATTAATCCTAAAATAGCTATAATATAATTATAATTTATATTGTAGCTATATTAGGATTTATTTTACAGGTAAGTATTTAGCTTTAAATAGGAATAAGTTATTTAATAAGAGTTAATTTATTTCGTTAGATAAAAATTATATTTAACTTAGGGGGGTGTTAGTGTTAGGGTTAGACTTGGCTTTAGGGGTTAATCCATTTATTAGAATAGCGGTGAGCTCCGGTCGTCAGATTAGGGGTTAATAATTGAAGGTAGGTGTCGGCGATGTTAGGGAGGGCAGATTAGGGGTTAATACTATTTATGATAGGGTTAGTGAGGCGGATTAGGGGTTAATAACTTTATTATAGTAGCGCTCAGGTCCGCTCGGCAGATTAGGGGTTAATAAGTGTAGGTAGGTGTCGGCGACGTTGTGGGGGGCAGATTAGGGGTTAATAAATATAACATAGGGGTCGGCGATGTTAGGGCAGCAGATTAGGGGTACATAGGGATAACGTAGGTGGCGGCGTTTTACGGAGCGGCAGATTAGGGGTTAAAAGTGTAATGCAGGGGTCAGCGATAGCGGGGGCGGCAGATTAGGGGTTAATAAGTGTAAGGTTAGGGGTGTTTAGACTCGGGGTACATGTTAGAGTGTTAGGTGCAGACGTAGGAAGTGTTTCCCCATAGGAAACAATGGGGCTGCGTTAGGAGCTGAACGCTGCTTTTTTGCAGGTGTTAGGTTTTTTTTCAGCTCAAACAGTCCCATTGTTTCCTATGGGAGAATCGTGCACGAGCACGTTTTTGAGGCCGGCCGCGTCCGTAAGCAACTCTGGTATCGAGAGTTGCATTTGCGGTAAAAATGCTCTACGCTCCTTTTTTGGAGCCTAACGCAGCATTTGTTTTAACTCTCGATACCAGAGTTAAATTTATGGTGCGGCCAGAAAAAAGCCCGCGGAGCGTTAACAGCCCTTTTACCGCCGAACTCCAAATCTAGGCCTTAATGTTTCAACTTCTAGAGTTTCTCCAGTAAATCCAATTTTGGTCCTCATAAATTGAAAGAGATCATTTTTGCAAGATGGATAAAAATATAGGCCCAGGTTGCTTTATAATAGACTGGATCGCAGCAATTTGTTAGTCCAAAATTTTGCAGCCAGAGTCCCCTTTTTCTCTCTTCCTCAGGATTATATTTTGCAATATAGTCCCACCCCTTTTTATTGTAATCATCGTGAAATTGGAAACGCACAACGGAAGCTTGTCTTGTGATAGGCCCCTTGAGCTGAACATCTCTTGGTTATTTGGGAGACACCTCCCTGCATAGCCATTTATCTTTTGGCTGTGATACCATCCCTGATCTATAGATGGCAGCAGACATCCAGAAATGTAGTTTCTATTCCTAACACTGCTAACAGTAAATACAGTTCCTATATATTTTTATTCAATATACCATATTTTTTAGTATCAACAATTCACATGTTGTCATACTATTCATCCTGATTATTGTAATATGAAACATCAGTATTTTATCAATTTCTATGTTAAAATAGAAAATATCCACATATATCTGTGTTTATGACTAATATTCATAGGACATCTTGTCTGAAAATAAAGAAACAGATGTTATTTTGAAATGAGTCTAAGACTTATACATTTATTATACAGATACTTATTTAGAGATCTCATCTCCACATCAGTTCTTCCTGTAGTTTTCACTAGATTTCTGGAAAACAAAGAAAAATGTGTTTATCTTGAAATAAATGGATCAATCTTTGTATATACCAATGTAGTTATTTAATACAGCAAATATTTAATATAGTATGTCCCAGATCAATATATATATATATATATATATATATATATATATATATATATATATATATGTATGTATGTGTGTTGTTCGATTATTTTAAATAGATTTGAAAATTATAGACAAATCGGTTATATGACTTTTTTTTTTTTTTTTTAAACTTTTATTTATATCCAACAATGTATCAAATTACATGTCATTGCGCCGCGCAGGACATATCATACAACATGCTGAAAAATACAAATCGGACACATTTAGAGAATTATTGACCAAAGACAGACAGTAGTTTCTTCTGAGTCCTATAGGTTCGATAACTTTTATCCATAATATAGTTGTACACACCATTAAGATTTTTATATTTTACACTCCACAAGACTAAACAACAAAAAACTAAAACCTGATAAAGCTAGTGCAGTCTCCAATTAAAATAATTGTCATCTTGTATAGCTTCTGAACAAAAAACAAAATAAAACAAAAAAAAAACAATCGTAATCACAATCAACTCTCTCTCTCTCACCGCTCCGATTCGTTCTCCTCTAACCAAAACTTAGGAAAGTGGCCTGCATAAATGTTAGCTTGTACATAGGCAGATTTAATTAGAGGTTTAACCCCTTAATGACCACAGCACTTTTCCATTTTCTGTCCGTTTGGGACCATGGCTATTTTTACATTTTTGCAGTGTTTATGTTTAGCTGTAATTTTCCTCTTACTCAGTCATTTACTGTACCCACACATATTATATACCGTTTTTCTCGCCATTAAATGGACTTTCAAAAGATACCATTATTTTCATCATATCTTATAATTCACTATAAAAAAATTATAAAATATGAGGAAAAAATGGAAAAAACACACTTTTTCTAAATTTGACCCCTAAAATCTGTTACACATCTACAACCACCAAAAAAAAAAAACATGCTAAATAGTTTCTAAATTTCTCTTGTAAGGTGTATCCAGTCCACGGATCATCCATTACTTGTGGGATATTCTCCTTCCCAACAGGAAGTTGCAAGAGGATCACCCACAGCAGAGCTGCTATATAGCTCCTCCCCTAACTGCCATATCCAGTCATTCTCTTGCAACTCTCAACATTGCTGGAGGTAGTTAGAGGAAAGTGGTGTAATATAGTTAGTTTTTCCTTCAATCAAGAGTTTATTGTTTTTAAATAGTACCGAAATTGTACTATTTTATCTCAGGCAGCATTTAGAAGAAGAATCTGCCTGCGTTTTTCTATGATCTTAGCAGAAGTAACTAAGATCCACTGCTGTTCTCACATATGTCTGAGGAGTGAGGTAACTTCAGAAGGGAGAATGGCGTGCAGGGTATCCTGCAATAAGGTATGTGCAGTTTTAAGTTTTTCTAGGGATGGAATTTGCTAGAAAATGCTGCTGATACCGGATTAATGTAAGTTAAGCCTAAATACAGTGATTTAATAGCGACTAGTATCAGGCTTGCTATCAGAGGTATATACTCTGATTAATGTGCAATATAAAACGTTTGCTGGCATGTTTAATCGTTTTTATATATTCTTTGGTGATAAAACTTATTGGGGCCTAGTTTTTTCCACATTGCTGGCTTGATTTTTGCCTAGAAACAGTTTCCTGAGGCTTTCCACTGTTGTAATATGAGTGGGAGGGGCCTATTTTAGCGTTTTTTTGCGCAGTTAAAATTACAGACAGAGACATTCAGCTTCCCTCAGCAGTCCCCTGCATGTTATAGGACATCTCTGAAGGGCTCAAAAGGCTTCAAAAGTCGTGTATTGAGGAAGGTAAAGCCACAGTGGAGCTGTGGCAGTTGTGACTGTTTTTAAAAACGTTTTTTTTCATTTTGTTAATCCGTTTTTGGTATTAAGGGGTTAATCATCCATTTGCAAGTGGGTGCAATGCTCTGCTAACTTGTTACATACACTGTAAAAATTTCGTTAGTTTAACTGCCTTTTTTCACTGTTATTTCAAATTTTAGCAAAATTTGTTTCTCTTAAAGGCACAGTAACGTTTTTTTATATTGCTTGTTTAACTGCATTTAAAGTGTTTTCCAAGCTTGCTAGTCTCCTTGCTAGTCTTTATAAACATGTTTGACATAGAGGAAACCCCTTGTTCATTATGTTTAAAAGCCATGGTGGAACCCCATATGAGAATGTGTACTAAATGTATTGACTTCACTTTAAACAATAAAGATCAGATTTTGTCTTTAAAAAATGTATCACCAGAGGATTCTGGCGAGGGGGAAGTTATGCCGACTAACTCTCCCCACGTGTCAGACCCTTTGACTCCCGCTCAAGGGACTCCCGCTAAAATGGCGCCAAGTACATCAAAGACGCCCATAGCGATTACTTTGCAGGACATGGCGGCAGTCATGGATAATACCCTGTCAGCGGTATTAGCCAGACTGCCTGAATTCAGAGGAAAGCGCGATAGCTCTGGGGTTAGATGTAGTACAGAGTGCGCAGATGCTTTAAGGCCCATGTCTGATACTGCGTCACAATATGCAGAAGCTGAGGAAGGAGAGCTTCAGTCTGTGGGTGACATTTCTGATTCGGGGAAACCTGATTCAGATATTTCTACTTTTAAATTTAAGCTTGAGAACCTCCGTGTATTGCTTGGGGAGGTGTTAGCTGCTCTGAATGACTGTGACACAATTGCAGTGCCAGAGAAATTGTGTAGACTGGATAAATACTATGCAGTGCCGGTGTGTACTGATGTTTTTCCAATACCTAAAAGGTTTACAGAAATTATTTATAAGGAGTGGGATAGACCCGGTGTGCCGTTTTTCCCCCCCTCCTATTTTTAGAAAAATGTTTCCAATAGACGCCACCACACGGGACTTATGGCAGACGGTCCCTAAGGTGGAGGGAGCAGTTTCTACTTTAGCAAAGCGTTCCACTATCCCTGTCGAGGACAGTTGTGCTTTTTCAGATCCAATGAATAAAAAATTAGAAGGTTACCTTAAGAAAATGTTTATTCAACAAGGTTTTATCCTGCAGCCCCTTGCATGCATTGCGCCTGTCACTGCGCGGCGTTCTGGTTTGAGTCTCTGGAAGAGGCCTTTCAGACAGCTACTCCATTGACTGAAATACTTGACATGCTTAAAACACTTAAGCTAGCTAATTCTTTTGCTTCTGATGCCATTGTTCATTTGACTAAACTAACGGCTAAGAATTCTGGATTTGCCATCCAGGCGCGTAGGGCGCTATGGCTTAAATCTTGGTCAGCTGACGTGACTTCAAAGTCTAAATTACTTAACATTCCCTTCAAGGGGCAGACCCTATTCGGGCCTGGTTTGAAGGAAATTATTGCTGACATTACTGGAGGTAATGGTCATACCCTCCCTCAGGACAGGGCCAAACCAAAGGCCAAACAGTCTAATGTTCGTGCCTTTCGAAACTTCAAGGCAGGTGCAGCATCAACTTCCTCTGCTACAAGACAAGAGGGAACTTTTGCTCAATCCAAGCCGGGCTGGAAACCTAACCAGTCCTGGAACAAGGGCAAGCAGGCCAGAAAACCTGCTACTGCCTCTAAGACAGCATGAAGGAATGGCCCCCTATCCGGTAACGGATCTAGTAGGGGGCAGACTTTCTCTCTTCGCCCAGGCGTGGGCAAGAGATATTCAGGATCCCTGGGCGTTGGAGATCATATCTCAGGGATATCTTCTGGACTTCAAAGCTTCCCCCCTTCACCTTTCGAGATTATCTGTAAACCAGATAAAGAAAGAGGCATTCTTACGCTGTGTGCAAGACCTCCTAATTATGGGAGTGATCTGTCCAGTTCCACAGACGGAACAGGGACAGGGTTTTTATTCAAATCTGTTTGTGGTTCCCAAAAAAAGAGGGAACCTTCAGACCCATTTTGGATCTAAAGATCTTAAACAAATTCCTCAGAGTTCCATCGTTCAAAATGGAAACTATTCGGACCATCCTACCTATGATCCAGGAGGGTCAATACATGACCACAGTGGATTTGAAGGATGCTTACCTTCACATACCGATTCACAAGGATCATCATCGGTTCCTAAGGTTTGCCTTTCTGGACAGGCATTACCAGTTTGTGGCTCTTCCCTTCGGGTTAGCTACAGCTCCAAGAATCTTTACAAAGGTTCTGGGATCGCTTCTGGCGGTTCTAAGACCGCGAGGTATATCAGTGGCCCCTTATCTGGACGACATCCTGATACAGGCGTCAAGCTTTCAGATTGCCAAGTCACATACGGACATAGTTCTGGCATTTCTCAGGTCACATGGGTGGAAGGTGAACGAGGAAAAGAGTTCTCTATCCCCACTCACAAGAGTCTCCTTCCTAGGGACTCTGATAGATTCTGTAGAAATGAAAATTTACCTGACAGAGTCCAGGTTATCAAAGCTTCTACAATCTTGCTGTGTTCTTCATTCTATTCCGCGCCCTTCGGTGGCTCAGTGTATGGAAGTAATCGGCTTAATGGTAGCGGCGATGGACATAGTGCCATTTGCGCGCCTACATCTCAGACCGCTGCAACTATGCATGCTCAGTCAGTGGAATGGGGATTACACAGATTTGTCCCCTCTGCTAAATCTGGATCAAGAGACCAGAGATTCTCTTCTCTGGTGGCTATCTCGGTCCATCTGTCCAAAGGTATGACCTTTCGCAGGCCAGATTGGACAATTGTAACAACAGATGCCAGCCTCCTAGGTTGGGGTGCAGTCTGGAATTCCCTGAAGGCTAAGGGATCGTGGACTCAGGAGGAGAAACTCCTCCCAATAAATATTCTGGAGATAAGAGCAATATTCAAGGCTCTTCTAGCTTGGCCTCAGTTAGCAACCCTGAGGTTCATCAGATTTCAGTCGGACAACATCACGACTGTGGCTTACATCAACCATCAAGGGGGAACCAGGAGTTCCCTAGCGATGCTGGAAGTCTACAAGATAATTCGCTGGGCAGAGACTCACTCTTGCCACCTATCAGAAAATCCGCCTCCCAGTTCTCTACACCTGGGATATGGATTGCTAAGTCGTTAGACTTTTCATCCGGGGGATTGGGAACTCCATCCGGAGGTGTTTGCTCAATTGGTTCGTCGTTGGGGCAAACCAGAACTGGATCTCATGGCGTCTCGCCAGAACGCCAAACTTCCCTGTTACGGATCCAGGTCCAGGGACCCAGAAGCGGCACTGATAGATGCTCTAGCAGCGCCTTGGTTCTTCAACCTGGCTTATGTGTTTCCACCGTTTCCTCTGCTCCCTCGACTGATAGCCAAAATCAAACAGGAGAGAGCATCGGTGATCTTGATAGCGCCTGCGTGGCCACGCAGGACTTGGTATGCAGACCTAGTGGACATGTCATCCTTTCCACCATGGACCCTGCCTCTGAGACAAGACCTTCTACTACAAGGTCCTTTCAATCATCCGAATCTAATTTCTCTGAGACTGACTGCATGGAGATTGAACGCTTGATTTTATCAAAGCGTGGTTTCTCCGAGTCAGTCATTGATACCCTAATACAGGCACGAAAGCCTGTCACCAGGAAAATCTCCAAGAGGGTTTGGAAAAGGGATTATCAGCTAGTTCTTTAAAGGGACAGATTTCTGCTCTGTCTATTCTTTTGCACAAGCGTCTGGCTGAAGTTCCAGACGTTCAAGCTTTTTGTCAGGCTTTGGTTAGAATCAAGCCTGTGTTTAAACCTGTTGCTCCCCCATGGAGCTTAAACTTGGTTCTTAAAGTTCTTCAAGGGGTTCCGTTTGAACCCCTTCATTCCATTGATATTAAACTTTTGTCTTGGAAAGTTCTGTTTTTGATGGCTATTTCCTCGGCTCGGAGAGTCCCTGAGTTATCTGCCTTACAATGTGATTCTCCTTATCTGATTTTCCATTCAGATAAAGCAGTTCTGCGTACAAAACCTGGGTTTTTACCTAAGGTAGTTTCTAACAAGAATATCAATCAAGAGATTGTTGTTCCATCATTGTGTCCTAATCCTTCTTCAAAGAAGGAACGTCTTTTACATAATCTGGACGTGGTCCGTGCTTTGAAGTTTTACTTACAAGCTACTAAAGATTTTCGCCAAACATCTACACTGTTTGTTGTTTACTCTGGACAGAGGAGAGGTCAAAAAGCTTCGGCAACCTCCCTTTCTTTTTGGCTTCGGAGCGTAATTCGCTTAGCCTATGAGACTGCTGGACAGCAGCCCCCTGAAAGGATTACAGCTCATTCTACTAGAGCTGTGGCTTCCACCTGGGCCTTTAAAAATGAGGCTTCTGTTGAACAGATTTGCAAGGCGGCGACTTGGTCTTCGCTTCATACCTTTTCAAAATTTTACAAATTTGATACTTTTGCTTCTTCGGAGGCTATTTTTGGGAGAGAGGTTCTACAGGCAGTGGTTCCTTCCATTTAAGCCTGCCTTGTCCCTCCCTTCATCCGTGTACTTTAGCTTTGGTATTGGTATCCCACAAGTAATGGATGATCCGTGGACTGGATACACCTTACAAGAGAAAACATAATTTATGCTTACCTGATAAATGTATTTCTCTTGTGGTGTATCCAGTCCACGGCCCGCCCTGTCCTTTTAAGGCAGGTCTAAATTTTAATTAAACTACAGTCACCACTGCACCCTTTAGTTTCTCCTTTCTCGGCTTGTTTCGGTCGAATGACTGGATATGGCAGTTAGGGGAGGAGCTATATAGCAGCTCTGCTGTGGGTGATCCTCTTGCAACTTCCTGTTGGGAAGGAGAATATCCCACAAGTAATGGATGATCCGTGGACTGGATACACCACAAGAGAAATAAATTTATCAGGTAAGCATAAATTATGTTTTTGTCCTGAGTTTAGAAATACCCAATGTTTACATTTTCTTTGCGTTTTTTGCAAGTTATAGGGCAATAAATACAAGTAGCACTTTGCTATTTCCAAACCACTTTTTTTCAAAATTAGCGCTAGTTACATTGGAACACTAATATCTTTCAGGAATCCCTGAATATCCATTGACATGTATATATTTTTTTTAGAAGACATCCCAAAGTATTGATCTAGGCCCATTTTGCTATATTTCATGCCACCATTTCACCGCCAAATGCGATCAAATAAAAAAAATTGTTCACTTTTTCACAATTTTTTTTCACAAACTTTAGGTTTCTCACAGAAATTATTTACAAACAACTTATGCAATTATAGCATAAATGGTTGTAAATGCTTCTCTGGGATCCCCTTTGTTCAGAAATAGCAGACATATGGCTTTGGCTTTGCTTTTTGGTAATTAGAAGGCTGCTAAATGCCACTGCGCACCACACGTGTATTATGCCCAGCAGTGAAGGGGTTAATTAGGGAGCATGTAGGGAGCTTCTAGGGTTAATTTTAGATTTAGTGTAGTAGACAACCCCAAGTATTGATCTAGGCCCATTTTGGTATATTTCATGCCACCATTTCACCACCAAATGCGATCAAATTAAAAAAAACGCTACATTTTTCACAATTTTAGGTTTCTCACTGAAATTATTTACAAACAGCTTGTGCAATTATGGCACAAATGGTTGTAAATGCTTCTCTGGGATCCCCTTTGTTCAGAAATAGCAGACATATATGACTTTGGCATTGCTTTTTGGTAATTAGAAGGCAGCTAAATACTGCTGCGCATCACACGTGTATTATGGCTAGCAGTGAAGGGGTTAATTAGGTAGTTTGTAGGGAGCTTGCAGGGTTAATTTTAGCTTTTAGTGTAGAGATCAGCCTCCCACCTGCCCCACCCCACAATTGTCCCTGCCATCTTAAGTACTGGCAGAAAGTCTGCCAGTATTAAATAAAAAAAGTTAAAAAAAAAATAGTTTTAGCATATTTACATATGCTACTGTGAAAGATCCCTCCCCCTCTGCCTTATTGGGGGCCATCTTGGGTACTGGCAGCTGTCTGCCAGTACCCAGTTTGCAAATAAAAATGTTTTTTTTATTTGTTTTGCATTTTTTCTGTAGTGTAGCTTCCCCCCCACACACACCAACCCCCACCCCCTGTCTTATGTATATATTTATTTTTTTTTTTTTTACATATCCCCCACTATTTCAAATTTTCACAAATATTTTTCTGTAGTGTAGCGGTTCCCACCTACTCCCTCCCCGTGCACGCGCCCTCCCATGCACACGCGTCCATGCGCACCCCCGGCCATCCCCGATTCTGTCCCCCTCCAGATCAGCAGGGCCATCGATTACCGGCTCCCACCCACCAACGAATAGAGCCACCGATCTCCGGTGCAGAGAGGGCCACAGAGTGGCTCTCTCTGCACCGGATGGCTAAAAAGGGTTATTGCAGGATGCCTCGATATCGAGGCATCACTGCAATAACCAGAAAGCAGCTGGAAGTGAGCAGGATCGCTTCCAGCTGCTTTCCAGACCGAGGACATGCAGGGTACGTCCTCAGGCGTTAACTGCCTTTTTTTTGAGGATGTACCCTGCACGTCCTTGGTCATTAAGGGGTTAACTAGGCTTTTTTGTACAATTTTTTTTTTTTTTGTAAAGTACATATAAAAGGTTCCCATTTTTTTAAAGAAAGAGATTAAATGATCCTCTAAAGGATGAGATAAATTATACTGTTCTGACAAACATTGTGTAGTCAAAGCGTTTTTAAGTTGAGAGAATTTAGGCGCTGAACATGATTTCCACATTCTAAGGATAAGATTACGGCCAATTAATATAATCGTATTTATTTGAAATTCTTAAGGGCTCCTTATATGACTTTTTAAGTATATATTCTGCTATTTAAAATCTAAGTTTTTACAACGTCTGGAAAGTGGGATGTTTTGTGTATTCCAATCGGCAGGAGATATTTAACTCTTGCATACCATTAGGCTTCAAAGGAATTCCAGTGCCTCATGGTGTTAAATTATCACGTCTGTTGGCATATGCTTCTCTTTGAAATAACTTGCCTTTCTTTGAAATGACTGCCTGAACTTAACTAGACCAAATGTTCCATTCCTTTGTTCTCCTTCGGATGTAATGTAATCAGGAAGAAGGGGGGTGTCTCACCCAGCCAAGACCATCTCATATCACATTGGATTTTTAGCTATAAAATGAAATATCAAATATCTGATATATCTGTAGCTTATTTAATGTTACTTACCGGTACCCTGACATATTATATATTACCATCTTTTAGATGAATAGATATATTACCTGTAATTACTTTGTACTATATTTGTTCAACTATAAAACCAATGTGCCTGATCTTGTTTTGTTTCTTTCTTTGTAGATAATTCATTGAATGGTTCACATTCAGACAGGAGCCCAGCATAGAAAGAATGAGTGCTAAACTAAGTAAAACGAATGACTATTGTAAAAAATTGCGTACACCCCAAAAGTCACTGCAAGAAAATGGTGAGGTACGACAATCTGAAAAACAGGCGGCAAACAATAAAAACAAGACAAATGTTCAACAGATAGACCAACAGTTGTCTTGTAAAGTAAATCCAATGAAGAAGAAATTGTGTAGCAATACAGAAGGTAAACAAGACAATGGTATTGTCAAATCTCCCCCAGTGATGAAAAAAGCTGTGACATGTTTTGCTTGTACAGAATGTGGTAAACAGTTTAAACAAAAAGGTAATCTCACATCTCATGAAAGAATACACACAGGGGTGAAACCATTCACATGTATAGACTGTGGAAGAAGCTTCGCAGACCAGGGATATCTTCAAACGCACAGACGGATTCACACTGGGGAAAAACCTTTTAACTGTAAAGAATGTGGGAAAAGGTTTAAACGATCTGTACATCTTGTTAATCACAAAACGATTCACACAGGAGAGAAGCCCTACAAATGTACTGAATGCGGAAAAATGTTTCGGCTTAAGTGGAATCTCATTGCCCATCAACGGATTCACACAGGAGAAAAACCATTTGCATGTACAGAGTGTGGAAAAAGTTTCAGATACAAAGGAGATCTCTTGATCCATAACCAAATTCACACAGGGGAGAAACCATTTGGATGTTCTGAATGTGATAAAAGCTTTAAACGAAACGGAGATCTTGTATCCCACCTACGGACTCACACAGGGGAGAAACCATTCACATGTGCAGAATGTGGGAAACGCTACAAACAGAAGAAAGATTTGAAATTCCATGAAATTAGCCACATAGGCACAAAACCTTTTGAGTGCAAAGAGTGTGGGAAATGTTTTACACAAAAGAGGAATCTCAAAACTCATGAAATGATCCACATAACACCTGAATAGGGATTTATGTCAACCTTCAATAATGCCAAAAATATGTTTATGCATTGTAATACGCTGTTATTGTTTGTTTAGGTTTTACTTGCCGTATTTGGAGCATTTACCATTACACACACATAAATATTTTAGATTCTTTTTAAAACATGTTTCCAAAATCTAATTTTGTTTGTGAGCATAGTAGTCATTACATCTTAAAAGGTAGGCCATTTGTTGAGCTAGCTGAATAGAGCTGTGACAACGTATCAAATGTCTCTTTTTACACTCCAAATCATATAAATTGGTTTCTGTCTAGGTTATTTACTGGTAAATTAACAGCTGAGTTCCTTAAGTAGCCACCTATGTTTATCATTTTCTCTTATAACATAGTTCCTACTAATACTTTTATTGTTAAATATATTTTGGATTTTTTAGGATGTGTTATACTATTGAATACTTTTCTGAACTAATAAATGACTCGATTAAAAGAGCGCCAAATCTGCTTTCTTTTTAAAAGGTTAGAGCAGTGGCACATTTAGCTTTTATGTTGCCCCAGGCAATTGAAAATCTGCTGAACCCCAACAATTTTAGCTTATTTTTGCCTCTTATATATCTCATAACCAGAGCTCGGGGACACTAGATACCCAGGCAGAACATACTGCAAACTGTGATGTCATCCCACAGATCTGAATGCACTGTGTTAAAGGAATGTTTGTTTGATTTTGAGTCCTGAATCTACCTAATTGCTGCAGTCATACTAATTGAAGTGCTCCACAGTTTTTTGGGTCCTCATTGTCAGTCTACCTGCCCGGATATGCGCCTAGGTTTAGTATTTGTAACTTGTCAGTTGTGTTTCCTCTTAGTGCTGAATGTCTGACTATCAGAGCAGAGGGAGACCGCTTGAAAGCTGCTCTTTAGCGTGCATGAAGAAATGTAAGGACAATTCCACTTTTGTTTTATGTTTATTGTCCCCTCGGCAGGCTCCATGCATTGGAGCGACAAAAAAACTCTTACAAAGGTACTTTTATGCTGGCTAGTGGCTTCAGAGACTACAATTTTATTACAGCCCTTTCTTGCAATTATAGGGTTAACTGGGTGACAAATTATAGCTACCGGGGTGGGGGGGGGTATGTGGGAGGGGCTGTAACTCTGCTTCACAAGTCATTTAATCATTGAAGTGTAACTTGCAGTAGTGAGTCTGCTTTCACTTGTATTTTATTTTACAATGGTTTCCTTTTAACTCATTTTTAAATGTACATAACATTGTATTTAAATATAATGCAGTAGTGAGTCTGCTTTCACTTGTATTTTAATTTACAATGATCTGCTTTAAATAATTCTTTAACATGTATATAACATTGCATTTACTATCAAATATATATATATATATATAAATACATTTTTTATTTTATTTACAATGGTCTGGTGTGTGTGTGTGTGTGTGTGTATATGTGTATATATATATATATATATATATATACATACACAGGTGGCCCTCGTTTTACAACGGTTCAATTTACACTGTTTCAGAATAACAACCTTTTTTTCCAGTCATGTAACTGCTATTGAAAAACATTGAGAAGCAGTGCATTTATTAAAATAGCCAGTAAGTGGAACCGTCCGCTTGTGTTGCAGCAAAGCCAAGCAAGCTGAAATCAATCAGTTTAACCAGACCTGAGCTATCGAGCAGATTTCAAAGGAACAAGATCTTCCTGTCTATAAATCAGTCCAGATTGGAATGCATAGAAAGAACTGTTTGCAGAAAAATGCAAGTGAAGTCTGTGTTGTGTGATTATTTTATTAGGTTTATAATGCTTTTTAGCAAATGGTTTTTGTTCATTTAACTTACTTTAATTATATATTCTGTGTTGTGTGATTATTTTATGAGGTTTATAATGCTGTTTAGCATTCAAAGTCTTCATTTCAAAGCTTTAAAAATAATGTATTAGTTGTAACTTATGACAATTTTGAGAGGGGCCTGGAACCTATCTCCCTAACTTCCCATTGACTTACATTATAAACTGAGTTTCAATTTACAACGGTTTCAATTTACAACCATTCCTTCGAGAACCTAACCCCGGCGTAAACTGAGGGCTGTGTGTGTGTATATGTGTGTGTGTGTATATGTATGTATGTATGTATATATATATATATATATATATATATATATACATACACACACAACCTTTTGAAAGCAAATGCACAATTGTGAACATTTGAAATTGTAGTGTTAATCAGCACATTGCAAATTTTTTACTGGTGCTTTAGTGTAAATGGCTAAGTTAAAATTGAAGTGCATTTCAAAATGAGCTGCAGAAAATCTTGCACTAAAAAAAAACTCATCGCAGAAAGCAAAAAAAAGTTCTGCCACTGGGTGTAATACGGTTAAAGGGACAGTCTACACCAGAATTTTTATTGTTTGAAATGATAGATAATCCCTTTATTACCCATTCCTTAGTTTTGCATTACCAACACAGTTCTATAAATACACTTGTTACCTCTGTGATTACCTTGTATCTAAGCCTCTGCAAACTGCCCCCTTATTTTAGTTCTTTTGACAGACATCAATTTTAGCCAATCAGAGCTTGCTCACTGGAACTCCACATGCGTGAGCACAGTGTTATCTATATGATAAACTTGAACTAACACCCTCTAGTGGTGAAAAACTGTCAAAATGCCCTGAGAGAAGAGGTGGCCTTCAAGGGCTTAGAAATTACCATATGAACCTCTTAGGCTTAGCTTTCAGCTAATAATACCAAGAGAACAAAGCAAAATTGGTGATAAAAGTAAATTGGAAAATTGTTTAAAATTACATTCCCTATCTGAATCATGAAAGTTTATTTTGGACTAGACTGTCCCTTTAATCAAGGATTCTAATGGAATAGGAATGAGAAGTCATTATGCCATAGAATTAACCCATGGCAGTAGTTTAATTTTACATACCTAGTTTTTTTCTATAGTCGTAATATAATTGATATGTTAAAGGGTCTGCAAATACTTTTCTTTTTGTTTTTAACTTTTTTTGCTCACTCTCCCAAAATTCTCTGGGGTTTTTTCTTAGCACTAACCACATTTATACAATCTTTAAAATGTTGGTTATACAAAACTGAGGAATGGGTAATATAGGGATTATTTATGTTTTTTTAAACAATCTCAATTTTGGAGTAGACTGTCCCTTTAAAGGAACACTATGCTTAATGATTTTTTTTTTTTCCCAATATGGATGACAGAAAATGATTAAGACAGTTTTTTGTATGAAATAACAGTGAAGTAAATTATTTTTATATTTAAATTGACACTAATACAGCTGTATCAATTCTGCATTTTCTGATAATGCAACTGGTCGATAAAAACGTCCTAATAGTGCTCATTGGCTGAAACCTTGTTCCTGTTAGTCCTCATTGGCTGTAAATACTTCCTGTTAGTGTTCATTGACAGCTATTTCCTGATAGTCCTCATTGGCTGTAAATACTTTCTGTTAGTGTTCGTTGGCAGATAGCTACTTCCTGTTGGTGCTCAATGAGCTTTAGGCAGTACTGTTAGTATTAATAGAAAGTGCACAATTAAAATGGTATATGACTTTAAGATGACATTTAAACAGCTTTAACTTTGAAAAACAAAATGGCGGCACATATAAATGTTTATATGGAGTACAGTGTCCTTACATCATTCACTTATGATACATTTTGTTTAATTCTAAGAAACAATTGTATTATAAATTTTCAGATCATAAAGAGGCTAAAACAAATAGCCCCTTCTTTTTACTGTAAAGTTTAGGGGAAAAAACAGGGTATTTTTTTGTTTATTTAAAAATGCCTTTTTTCCCACACTAGTTTGCAAAACTATTACATATATGGTGCAGGGTTAGGCTTGTGAAGTTATCAGCCTTGGGAAACTCTTAAAGGGGCAGTGAATACTTTGTAATTATAAAATATTTCTGTGGTCTTCCAGTCTGAATGTTATTAGAAAAGATTAACACTTTGTTTGCTGCAATTTTTTTTCAATCACCAAACTCCACCCACCACTTTCCTTATTTGAAGGAGCCAATCAGGTCTTGCATCTAGAGAAGACAGTTCTAGCCACTTAACCGTGTTAACAAAAACTCTATTGTTTGGCTTCATTATAAAATGTAAGAAAACAAACTGCTAATTATGTGGAAATATGAGGCAAGGTTAGGCTTGTGAAGCTGGCTATGTGCTCTTTCAGTTTTTTGGACTGGAAATCCACAGTTTTCAGATCTAAAGGGACATGAAACTTTTTTTTAAACTTTATAACTCTGTGTGAGTCACAAAATAATTTTTTTCGGGTTTCATATCCCTTTAATTAAGCATTTTATATTAAAATTCCAAAGTGTTTACTGTCCCATTACTTTTTACAGTTAAAGTACAGGAACAGGGGACACAAATTATAAAAGTATACTGCTGTTTTACTGAGTGTAATTAAACACTTTACAATCTCAAGGTGTTTTATGCCCTTAAAGGATGGAATTAATTTATCTACAGATAATGAGTACAAGATCACTTGTGAAGCAGCAAGGATGCGGTTCTCTCAAGGGGACGGTGGATAAACTATAGTTTTCTTACCGATTACAGGAAAAGCTGGTAAAATAAAAGCTTGTTTTCTCTGTGCATAGTGAAACATTCTGGTGTAGATTGCAAGTGGAGCGCTACTGATAGTGCACGGTACGCTATCAATATCATGTGCCTGTGCACAGAATAGAGCAAAATAAAATTATAACAAAACACAAGTAAAACATATAAAAATAAAGTATTACACTCATCCATATACCTATGAAATATGCTTATTACTAAAATAAATACTTAAAAAGTGTATTAACTCCTTAATGACCAATGTACCCTGCATTCCTCAGTTCCAGTGGCATGAAGATATAGTGCGGTCTTTCCGACATCAGCAAGACCTGCACTATTTCCTAAGCATTTATGTGCGCATCTGAATGCTGACATACATGGTACGTTGGTGGTTGTTAAAGTGATATGTTATATCACAAGGTGTTTGACTGGGAAGGGCTCAAAGGCATTTATATATATATATATATATATATATAGGAGATACAAATATAGGGTATACTTTGCCCATTTGCTAACTACTAAATGGAGCAATTTAAAATCCATAGTGAAATATAGTTTCTTGGGGAGTTAACTAAAAATGGATAAAATACAGGCAACTACACCATTTTTTACACTCTTCCCCACGTAAACATGACTTGTCTAGACCCTTAACTCCCTTTGAACAAATTTTTATGATAGAGGGCCCCATAAGAAATACTCTTTCCACAGCAAAAAAGTTTCTTATAGAAAAGAAAAATCATGGGCGACCAACCTATACTCAACATTGGCATAGGGAACTGTGTAGAAACCTCAACACTTTAGATTGGAACCACGTAATTAACAATCATCAGATAAATTCTGGAGGGGTTGCCGTGCAAAAGGTACCTTGATCCATATCTGGTGGAGTTGTCCAAAGCTTACTACATTTTGGTCATTGATTGTGAAATTTATTTGTCTCTTATTCTCACTAGACCCCACTATGGCTTTTACTGAATCTCCAACCCAGAATTCCTTGCAAATTAAGACTCAAATTACTGTAATTTGATCTCAACTCAGCCAACACTCTGACAGCAGAAGCCTGGAAGTAACCTATAGTACACACAACTCGGGAGTGGATTACACCGATATATCGCTTTACTGGGAAGTCACATTACATACTTTTCTGAATCAACAAATATAGCCCTAAGGGCGTTACTCAGGATTTTGAGCAGCATATGCCTGTCCTCCCCTCCATCCTTATCTATCCTTTACTCACTTTCCTTATTTTTTTATAACATTTAAACCTACATTTCTGCCTGTTTCTAAGCCACTACATGCATTTTTATTAACATTTCACAACAAGACACTGCTAATTCATGTGTGCCATATAGATAAGATTGTGCTCTCTCCCGTGGAGTTGTGGCAGACACTGCACTTATTGGCTTAAATGCAAGTGAATAGATAATAAATAAATAGCCATGTGATCAGGGGGCTATAAAAAGAGGCTTAGATACAAGGTAATCACAGAGGTAAAAAGTGTATTAATATAGCAGTGTTGGTTATGCAGAACTGGGGAATGGGTAATAAATGGATTATCTATCTTTTTAAACAATACAAATTTTGGAGTAGACTGTCACTTTAAATGGAAGCTAACCACATTGTGAATCGTATGTTCTGTTATGTTAAGTTTTATGTTATTTGATGGTCTTTAATCCACCTAAAAGTAATGCTTTCACCAAAAACTTTAATAAAAATATATACTTTGCAGTATACCTTCATATAAAACATTATTTTGGGCCCTTTTCATGCACTTTTTTTTAAAAAAAATGTATTAATAAATAAGCATAACAAAAAAAATGGAAAACGCCAACCAACATCCGGAAATGACGCAACTTGCGTTATAACAAGCACGACTTCACACCAAACAACCTAACGTCAACAAAGACACAGGAATTTATGAAACTTGCGACACTATAGATGCAAATTCACGCAAAAAATGCGCAAAAAATGACTCAATAGGTAACAGCATTTTGCGCCCTCGTGAGCCTAGATTTGCCCGCGAAATCAAGGAAAAATAAGTCAAATTGGAAAAAAAAGATTAAACCCCAGGTCAGAAAATATTAAAAAAATAACTTCCTAAAACATGATTCCCATACTGAAACTGTTAGACTGCAAAGGGAAATACACATAGACCTGACTCATGGCAAATATAAGTAAATACATATATTTAAAACTTTACATTAATACATAAAGCGCCAAACATAGCTGAAAGTGTCTTAAACAGTGATACATACTTACCGAAAGACACCCATCCACATATAGCAGAAAGCCAATCCAGTACTGAAAACTATCAGCAGAGGTAATGGTATAAGAGTATATCATCGCTCGGAAAAGGGAGATAGGAGATGAATCCCTACGACCGATAACAGAGAACCCTTGAAAAGATTTCCCACGAGTGAAACCATAAAAAATCAACAGGCGATACTCTTCACATCCCTCTGACAAACACTGTACTCTCAGAGGAATTGTGCTTCAAAATGCTTAGAAGCACTTATCATAGAAGAAATCAAGCACAAACTTACTTCACTACCTCCATAGGAGGCAATGTTTGTAAAACTAAGGTGTGAGTGTAGTGGGAGGTGTATTTATACGCATTTGAGGTTTGGGAAACTGCCCCTCCTGATAGGAATGTATATCCCATACGTCACTAGCTCATGGACTCTTGCCATTTACATGAAAGAAAAAAGAACACATAATACATATTTAACCCCTTAACGACCAAGGACGTACGCCATACGTCCTCAAAAAAAATACAGTTAATGACTTAGGATGTATGGCGTACGTCCTTGGTCTGGAAAGCAGCTGGAAGCAATCCTGATCACTTCCAGTCGCTTTCCGGTTATTGCAGTGATGCCTCGATATCGAGGCATCCTGCAATAACCCCCCTTGGCCATCCGATGCAGAGAGAGCCACTCTGTGGCCCTCTCTGCACCAGACATCGATGGCCGGTATCGGTGGGAGCTTACGTGGGAGGCGGATGGGCGGCCATCGATGGGCCATATGACGTTGAGGGGGCGGGATCGCCGGGGGCTGCGCGCATGCACAGGGTGGATGCGGGTGGGAACGGCTACACTACAGAAAACAATTAAAAATAAAAGTTGGGTAATACTATTTTTTTTAAAAAAATCAAAGTGATCTGAGAGGTGGAGGGGGGGTTATTCTTTGGGGGGGAAGCTACACTACAGAAAAAAAAAATTAAAAAGCATTTTTTTGCAGAAACTGGGTACTGGCAGACAGCTGTGGTTGAATATCAGAAAGCGCCTATCTAGAGGCTATGGGAGGTGGGTTAAATGTTTGGAATGTGCCTTTCTATCAAGTGTAGATAGTATTGGTAAATAGTATTGGTAAAAAACAACGCAAGGTTGTATGAAGTTAGATGTTTAAGCAGTATAACAGTTTAACAAGTTTATTTTCTACATATAATCAAATAAAAATTAAACATATATTGAAAACAGTCAGTTAAAAACATGGATCCATGTACATATTCTAAATATTGTACAATATTGATCAATAGATAACAATTGTTTGATATTAAAACAAAGACTTATTTTAAAAATTACTTTAAAATAATGGGTTGACAAGAAATTATTGTTATTCAATTTCTTATAAAATCCTTAAAATGTGGTTTAGGTGTATTGCACCAGTTAGATGATCAATTAGATTGTCTCTAGTCCCTTAATGAAAATATCCTCCTCAGTGAAAAATTGTGAAAAAATAAAATAAAAATAAAAATGATTACTTTTAGTGAAAAAACAGTGTTCAAAAAATGGTGTTCAAAAAATATATATATCAGTGTCTGAAAAATGTGTAGCAATCGAAAATATGTTGGATCAGAAATATATTGGATCAAAAAAAATAATAAAAAAAAATAAAAATTGAAACTCAAAAAATCGTGTTGTAATCCAAAAATGGTGATGGTGGAAGATCAGTTAGTGAAAAAAGGTTTATATGGTATAGATATAAATCCAGATCCTTTATCCAATAGTTATTTAGTGGTTCAAAGTGAATGTAATGTTAATAATGATGATTTAAAATCCTCCTTTCCTTTCTGGCAAATGCTTTATTGTTGGAGTGTTTTCTAGAGTGTTCAGTCTATAGTAAAAGACTCTATCCTCATACAACCTGCAAACAACAAAACAACATAGTGCAATAATGCTACAGATATAAAAGGAATAATGAAATATTGCTCACCAAATTCTGTCAATGCGTTTCGGCCTCTCAGTTAGGCCTTTTTCAAGACTATGTTTTCTGGTGAGTTATGGTGGCTATTTAAGGTGTATTCTACAAATCATAGGGTCGTGAATTTGGCGCCAAAAAACGCTATCCTAACTTGACCCGGAAGTGTTATTTTTCCTTACGTTTTTTGTGTGAACTCCTTTTTCCCGTTTTATTATATTTTATTGTTCTTATTATAAGTATTCTATTGTTAGTCTCCTTTGTGTTGTAGTTCTGTTTAGTATTTGGTAATAGATTACTTACGTTTCGTTTGTTTAGTTTTACTCTTTGAGCCGGATGTTTGTGTTTAAGTGAAACCGGAAGTGTCAGAGGCAGGAAGTTTCACTCGTTGGACCGGATGTTTGTATCTAAGTGAAACCGGAAGTGACGTCTTGTTTATTGCATCACTTCCGGCATACCTATTGTTTACAAACATTGCCGGTTACCATAACAATACCTCCGGTATTGTGTTTTGCAGAGGTGACAAATAATTAGCGGAGATTTCTTAATATATTGGGTTCTAAAGGTTTGTATGTTCTAAGGATGCCTTATATGATCATTCCTGCATGGTTATTAACATGACCTCGTAAGGATTGACAATGGTATTTAAAAAACATTCAGAGAATATTAAATAAATAAAAAAGGGGTTGAAAGAATCTACTATATTGGTAACATTTGATTTTAAAAAGGATTGAAATGGACTTTAAAAATGAGTGTATAAAAAGTGGAATATATAATAATGGGATATAAAATATAATATATGCTCCAGTGCTGGTCGTAGGATTTTACATTAAAACTCCCTTAAAAATATATATTAAATATTAGTACAGGTAATAAAAAAAATTAAAAATTATTTAAAACTCTCAAACAATGTCTCTAAAAATGATATTAGTAGTACTGGGGTCCTGATTCTTGCTTTTATCTTAGTGCTTTGAATCTATCTGTGGTTATATTGTCTTGATGATCTGGTCCACTAATTGTTATAATCCCGTTTACTGGATTGAGGGGTATTTCTATGTACTATTTTTCGATTACAGTTGGAATGTGACTAAAAATAGATATTCTATGTGGGTATCCAGAGATAGTTTCTTTTTATTCTATTAAAATGTTAGTACACCCAAAGAGAGGTTCCTACTTTGTCTTAATTTCTTATGGCCCTGTATTGGTGCTGAAATATCTAGTGACGGACAGCTTTAAGAGCTAGTATGAAAATACATGCTGGTTGGCTATGTGTCATCTTACAACGGTTTATGTAATTTGTCATTTCAGATTTGCCATTTTAACATTTTAGATTTAATAAGTGTGAGAGGTCTTCTCTATTATTCAGTCCCCTAGGGTATAGACTATCCATGTCGAAAATCCATCTGGATTCGGCAGTTAATAGACTTTTTTCGTAGTTACCTCCTCTCCAGTTAGGTTTTACTATTTGTATTCCTGTGTAGTGGAAATCTTTCTTATTTCCCTGATGGTGATTCGTGAAATGTCTGTACAGTGCAGTTTCTGTGTTTTTGTGTTTGACTTTTAGTAAATGCTCCCTAATTCTGTCTTTAAGGACTCGGGATGTTTGTCCTATATACTGGAGCCCACAGCTGCACCATATCAGATAAATAACTCCTTTACTGGTGCATCTTATCAGGTCATTGATCTTGTACTTGACCTTTGTGTTATGCGAGATAATTTCCCTCGTCTTAATGCCTCTTTTGCATGCTTTGCAATTCAAGCAGGGGAAGAAACCTTTAATTTCTTTTCCAAATACATCTCTGGTTTTGTTCCCTATGTTTCTCGGTATGCTTGGTGATAGTTTGTTTTTTAAATTCTCTGTTTTCTTATATATAAAGACCGGTCGGGTAGTTAGCTTGTCTCCTAACACCTCGTCGTCTTTCAAAAGTGGCCAGTGCTTTTCTATAATTTTCTCCACAGTTCTTCTGTTTTCACTGAACTCTGTAATGAAGGGAATGGTAAGGTGATCTTCTTCTGGATTGATATTTGTTTTCTTGGATTTGTATATTAGGAGTTCTTTCCTATCCCTCTGTCGTACTTCTTCAATGTTCTTATTGAGACTCTCTTCGTCATAGCCTCTTTCCAAAAATTTTTCTTTTAAGGTGGTCGCTTGTTCTTCCCATTTGGTTGGGTTGGAACAGTTCTTTTTAAGCCTTAGGAATTGTCCTTTTGGTATGTTAGTTTTCCATCTTTCGAGATGACAACTTGCTTTGTGTATATAGTTGTTGCAGTCCACTTCCTTAAAGAAAGTGGACGTCTCTAATTTACCATTCACAATCTCAATTCTGAGGTCCAAAAAAGTAATTTCTTTCTTGCTCATTTCATACGTAAATGTGAGGTTGTTGGTGTTGTTGTTCATAACATTTATTGTGTGTTGCAGGTCATCCATGGAACTTTTCCATATCATAATTATATCATCAATATACCTATTGTAGAGGACCAGGTCCGCGTTCACTGGGCATGATTCCCAAAAGATCATTTCCCAGTGGCCCATATACAAATTAGCATAACTGGGCGCGAACCTGGTCCCCATAGCTGTTCCGCATACTTGTTTGTAAAAAATCCCATTATTAGAAAAATAATTGTGCGTAAGGATATACTGTATCCCATCCAGGATAAATTGTCTTTGTAATTCGGGTAGTTCACCATCTTTTTCCAGGAAAAAATTAACTGCCTCTACCCCACCTTCATGTGGTATATTGGTGTATAGGGAAGCTACGTCGCCCGTGACCAGTATGTAGTTTTCTTCCCATTCTATACCCTCCAATATATTTAATATCTGGGTAGAGTCCCTCATATACGATGGTAATTTGGTTACATATTTTTGTAACTTCCTATCCACATATTCCGATAGATTGCTTGAAAGGCTTCCTATCCCCGAAATTATCGGTTGGCCCGGAGGTCGTTCTAGGGATTTATGCACTTTTGGGAGGTAATAAAATACTGGGGTTATAGGATGTTTAATACTGATGTACTTAAACTCCTTGTCGTTGAGTACTCCAATGCTATGTGTATCTCCCAAAATCACGTCTAAATCCCTCTTAAAGTTTTCAATGGGGTTTCTTTTCAGAATTTCGTAGGTGTTTTGATCCGATAAGATTCTGTTGCATTCTTCCTCGTAGTCGATTTTGTTTAGGTTTTATGTTTCTTATCTCATTGCATATCATTGTTTCAAAAGTCTCTATGGTGTTGCCTTTACTGGCAACCGGATAAAAATTGGATCTAGGTTTTAGATCTGTGTGTAAATAAGGACTGTTACTGCTGTTTCCATATTGAGATGTATAACTTTCCAGCGGAGACTTCATAAAATGTCTTTTGAGTGTCAGTTTCCTGACAAGTTCTTTCGCATTTATGAAGGTATTAAACTTGTTTAGCCCTTTTGAAGGGGCAAACGAAAGACCATAACTTAGAACTGAGGATTCTTTTCCAGTGAGTTCCTTGGAGCTTAAATTAAATATGCCTTTATTTTGAGGGTTAGTGGAAATTGGGGGGTCGATTATTCCTTTCTTGTTTAATTTTCTTCCCCCTCTCTTTCCCCTATGGGTTTTCTTTTTTCTGTTGGTGTGTGAAACTCTTCTTGGTGAGAGTTCTTTCTTTTTGTTGAGCCCCTTTCCGGGTCTTTGGTTACTTTCGGTGCTACCCCTAAAAAAGAGTGCCCTGAACCTGATGCTCTTAGTTGTTCATTGTTACTCATGCTTGGTGTTTGGTTATCTTGGTGTTTTCCCTGTATTACTTGGGGGATTTTTCTATTAGTGTTAGTCCTAGATTCTGTTTGATTTATCAGGGAATGACTGTTGTTATCGCTTTGGTGTAAATTTTGTCTGTGTTCCCTTCTGTTGTGATAATATGCCTGATTGTAATCGTAATGTCTTTGGGGTCTATCTTGTTCCCAAAATGTGTTTGGGGCTTCTCTGTAGTTGTCAAAGTGCCTCCTATTTGGTCTTTGATAGTGTCTATAGTATGGGTATTCTTGACCTCTGTAGTTATGTTGGCGTGGGGGTGAGTAAGAATCTTGGTTATTGTTGCTGTTGTAGTATCCCCCCTTGTAGGGTGTATCTAAGAATTGTCTTTGATTATATTGCTGTTGATTATCTCTATTCTGATATATATGTTGTCCATTATAATCCCAACCCCTTCTCTTTCTGTAATGACGAAAGGTTGTCCTCGGGGTCCTATTATTTATTCTTGTGTCTGATCCCTGATGCCATCGGTTAAACCTTGGTGTGTATTCTTGATTCCAAGGTGTGTTGTTTCGTATATATTCTCTATGGTTGGGGTTATGGTATTCGCTATTTTCATCTTCTATTGGTAATCTTTGTTTATGTCTCCTCCCCCCATGTGTAACTTGGACCCATTCTCCCTCATTTGGAATATCTGCATTTTTATCCTCCTTAGTGTCATTAGTCATATCCTCAGATGTTTGCTGATTAGTCTGTTCCTTATGGTTTTTTATCAGTTCTAGTTCTCTGTTTAATTTCTTGGATTTTTTGTTTGTGATATCCTCTCTAATTTTGGTTATCTTTTTTGTTAGACTCTCTTTTCTTTCTAGAAAATCTTTGGATTCCAGTATGAATCCTTCAGGGCCAATAAGGTTATCCTCATTGTTTTTTATATCAATATCGACTTTCGCTAAAATGGATTCTCTATAGTCTATAATCGATTGTATGAGTTTCCTTGAGTATTCTGTTAGAATCTCTGCCCATTTTGTAAGAAAAATTGGGTCTTCTGATTGAAAGGCCTTTTTTGAAGGTTTCCCCCACTAAAACCTTCAAAAAAAAATTTAAAATGATGTTCGATAAACCCAAATGAGCTGCTGTTCGATTGCTAGGATTCAAAGAACAATTGTGTTGAATGATATCTTGCAGCGCTCAAAATATCCCAATATTGCTTTATGATAATGGGGTGCCTAGCTGCCCCTGAGGTTGATATATATTGTGGTTGAATATCAGAAAGCGCCTATCTAGAGGCTATGGGAGGTGGGTTAAATGTTTGGAATGTGCCTTTCTATCAAGTGTAGATAGTATTGGTAAATAGTATTGGTAAAAAACAACGCAAGGTTGTATGAAGTTAGATTTTTAAGCAGTATAACAGTTTAACAAGTTTATTTTCTACATATAATCAAATAAAAATTAAACATATATTGAAAACATTCAGTTAAAAACATGGATCCATGTACATATTCTAAATATTGTACAATATTGATCAATAGATAACAATTGTTTGATATTAAAACAAAGACTTATTTTAAAAATTACTTTAAAATAATGGGTTGACAAGAAATTATTGTTATTCAATTTCTTATAAAATCCTTAAAATGTGGTTTAGGTGTATTGCACCAGTTAGATGATCAATTAGATTGTCTCTAGTCCCTTAATGGAAATATTCTCCTCAGTGAAAAATTGTGAAAAAATAAAATAAAAATAAAAATGATTACTTTTAGTGAAAAAACAGTGTTCAAAAAATGGTGTTCAAAAAATATATATATCAGTGTCTGAAAAATGTGTAGCAATCGGAAATATGTTGGATCAAAAATATATTGGATCAAAAAAAAAAAAAAAAAATTTAAAAATTGAAACTCAAAAAATCGTGTTGTAATCCAAAAATGGTGATGGTGGAAGATCAGTTAGTGAAAAAAGGTTTATATGGTATAGATATAAATCCAGATCCTTTATCCAATAGTTATTTAGTGGTTCAAAGTGAATGTAATGTTAATAATCATGATTTAAAATCCTCCTTTCCTTTCTGGCAAATGCTTTGTTGTTGGAGTGTTTTCTAGAGTGTTCAGTCTATAGTAAAAGACTCTATCCTCATACAACCTGTAAACAACAAAACAACATAGTGCAATAATGCTACAGATATAAAAGGAATAATGAAATATTGCTCACCAAATTCTGTCAATGCGTTTCGGCCTCTCAGTTAGGCCTTTTTCAAGACTATGTTTTCTGGTGAGTTATGGTGGCTATTTAAGGTGTATTCTACCAATCATAGGGTCGTGAATTTGGCGCCAAAAAACGCTATCCTAACTTGACCCGGAAGTGTTATTTTTCCTTACGTTTTTTGTGTGAACTCCTTTTTCCCGTTTTATTATATTTTATTGTTCTTATTATAAGTATTCTATTGTTAGTCTCCTTTGTGTTGTAGTTCTGTTTAGTATTGGTAATAGATTACTTACGTTTCGTTTGTTTAGTTTTACTCTTTGAGCCGGATGTTTGTGTTTAAGTGAAACCGGAAGTGTCAGAGGCAGGAAGTTTCACTCGTTGGACCGGATGTTTGTATCTAAGTGAAAACGGAAGTGACGTCTTGTTTATTGCATCACTTCCGGTATACCTATTGTTTACAAACATTGCTGGTTACCATAACAATACCTCCGGTATTGTGTTTTGCAGAGGTGACAAATAATTAGCGGAGATTTCTTAATATATTGGGTTCTAAAGGTTTGTATGTTCTAAGGATGCCTTATATGATCATTCCTGCATGGTTATTAATATGACCTCATAAGGATTGACGATGGTATTTAAAAAACATTCAGAGAATATTAAATAAATAAAAAAGGGGTTGAAAGAATCTACTATATTGGTAACATTTGAATTTAAAAAGGATTGAAATGGACTTTAAAAATGAGTGTATAAAAAGTGGAATATATAATAATGGGATATAAAATATAATATATTCTCCAGTGCTGGTCGTAGGATTTTACATTAAAACTCCCTTAAAAATATATATTAAATATTAGTACAGGTAATAAAAAAAAATTAAAAATTATTTAAAACTCTCAAACAATGTCTCTAAAAATGATATTAGTAGTACTGGGGTCCTGATTCTTGCTTTTATCTTAGTGCTTTGAATCTATCTGTGGTTATATTATCTTGATGATCTGGTCCACTAATTGTTATAATCCCGTTTACTGGATTGAGGGGTATTTCTATGTACTATTTTTCGATTACAGTTGGAATGTGACTAAAAATAGATATTCTATGTGGGTATCCAGAGATAGTTTCTTTTTATTCTATTAAAATGTTAGTACACCCAAAGAGAGGTTCCTACTTTGTCTTAATTTCTTATGGCCCTGTATTGGTGCTGAAATATCTAGTGACGGACAGCTTTAAGAGCTAGTATGAAAATACATGCTGGTTGGCTATGTGTCATCTTACAACGGTTTATGTAATTTGTCATTTCAGATTTGCCATTTTAACATTTTAGATTTAATAAGTGTGAGAGGTCTTCTCTATTATTCAGTCCCCTAGGGTATAGACTATCCATGTCGAAAATCCATCTGGATTCGGCAGTTAGTAGACTTTTTTCATAGTTACCTCCTCTCCAGTTAGGTTTTACTATTTGTATTCCTGTGTAGTGGAAATCTTTCTTATTTCCCTGATGGTGATTCGTGAAATGTCTGTACAGTGCAGTTTCTGTGTTTTTGTGTTTGACTTTTAGTAAATGCTCCCTAATTCTGTCTTTAAGGACTCGGGATGTTTGTCCTATATACTGGAGCCCACAGCTGCACCATATCTGATAAATAACTCCTTTACTGGTGCATCTTATCAGGTCATTGATCTTGTACTTGACCTTTGTGTTATGCGAGATAATTTCCCTCGTCTTAATGCCTCTTTTGCATGCTTTGCAATTCAAGCAGGGGAAGAAACCTTTAATTTCTTTTCCAAATACATCTCTGGTTTTGTTCCCTATGTTTCTCGGTATGCTTGGTGATAGTTTGTTTTTTAAATTCTCTGTTTTCTTATATATAAAGACTGGTCGGGTGGTTAGCTTGTCTCCTAACACCTCGTTGTCTTTCAAAAGTGGCCAGTGCTTTTCTATAATTTTCTCCACAGTTCTTCTGTTTTCACTGAACTCTGTAATGAAGGGAATGGTAAGGTGATCTTCTTCTGGATTGATATTTGTTTTCTTGGATTTGTATATTAGGAGTTCTTTCCTATCCCTCTGTCGTACTTCTTCAATGTTCTTATTGAGACTCTCTTCGTCATAGCCTCTTTCCAAAAAATTTTCTTTTAAGGTGGTCGCTTGTTCTTCCCATTTGGTTGGGTTGGAACAGTTCTTTTTAAGCCTTAGGAATTGTCCTTTTGGTATGTTAGTTTTCCATCTTTCGAGATGACAACTTGCTTTGTGTATATAGTTGTTGCAGTCCACTTCCTTAAAGAAAGTGGACGTCTCTAATTTACCATTCACAATCTCAATTCTGAGGTCCAAAAAAGTAATTTCTTTCTTGCTCATTTCATACGTGAATGTGAGGTTGTTGGTGTTGTTGTTCATAACATTTATTGTGTGTTGCAGGTCATCCATGGAACCTTTCCATATCATAATTATATCATCAATATACCTATTGTAGAGGACCAGGTCCGCGCTCACTGGGCATGATTCCCAAAAGATAATTTCCTAGTGGCCCATATACAAATTAGCATAACTGGGCGCGAACCTGGTCCCCATAGCTGTTCCACATACTTGTTTGTAAAAAATCCCATTATTAGAAAAATAATTGTGCGTAAGGATATACTGTATCCCATCCAGGATAAATTGTCTTTGTAATTCGGGTAGTTCACCATCTTTTTCCAGGAAAAAATTAACTGCCTCTACCCCACCTTCATGTGGTATATTGGTGTATAGGGAAGCTACGTCGCCCGTGACCAGTATGTAGTTTTCTTCCCATTCTATACCCTCCAATATATTTAATATCTGGGTAGAGTCCCTCGGATACGATGGTAATTTGGTTACATATTTTTGTAACTTCCTATCCACATATTCCGATAGATTGCTTGAAAGGCTTCCTATCCCCGAATTATCGGTCGGCCCGGAGGTCGTTCTAGGGATTTATGCACTTTTGGGAGGTAATAAAATACTGGGGTTATAGGATGTTTAATACTGATGTACTTAAACTCCTTGTCGTTGAGTGCTCCAATGCTATGTGCATCTCCCAAAATCACGTCTAAATCCCTCTTAAAGTTTTCAATGGGGTTTCTTTTCAGAATTTCGTAGGTGTTTTGATCCGATAAGATTCTGTTGCATTCTTCCTCGTAGTCGATTTTGTTTAGGATGACAATGCCCCCACCTTTGTCTGCTGGTTTTATAACCAGATTATGATTCTTTTCAAGGGACTTGATGGTATTCATCTGTTCCTTCGAGAGGTTATGTTTGTGATTGTTTAAACTCTTTGGTTTTATGTTTCTTATCTCATTGCATATCATTGTTTCAAAAGTCTCTATGGTGTTGCCTTTACTGGCAACCGGATAAAAATTGGATCTAGGTTTTAGATCTGTGTGTAAATAAGGACTGTTACTGCTGTTTCCATATTGAGATGTATAACTTTCCAGCAGAGACTTCATAAAATGTCTTTTGAGTGTCAGTTTCCTGACAAGTTCTTTCGCATTTATGAAGGTATTAAACTTGTTTAGCCCTTTTGAAGGGGCAAACGAAAGACCATAACTTAGAACTGAGGATTCTTTTCCAGTGAGTTCCTTGGAGCTTAAATTAAATATGCCTTTATTTTGAGGGTTAGTGGAAATTGGGGGGGTCGATTATTCCTTTCTTGTTTAATTTTCTTCCCCCTCTCTTTCCCCTATGGGTTTTCTTTTTTCTGTTGGTGTGTGAAACTCTTCTTGGTGAGAGTTCTTTCTTTTTGTTGAGCCCCTTTCCGGGTCTTTGGTTACTTTCGGTGCTACCCCTAAAAAAGAGTGCCCTGAACCTGATGCTCTTAGTTGTTCATTGTTACTCATGCTTGGTGTTTGGTTATCTTGGTGTTTTCCCTGTGTTACTTGGGGGATTTTTCTATTAGTGTTAGTCCTAGATTCTGTTTGATTTATCAGGGAATGACTGTTGTTATCGCTTTGGTGTAAATTTTGTCTGTGTTCCCTTCTGTTGTGATAATATGCCTGATTGTAATCGTAATGTCTTTGGGGTCTATCTTGTTCCCAAAATGTGTTTGGGGCTTCTCTGTAGTTGTCAAAGTGCCTCCTATTTGGTCTTTGATAGTGTCTATAGTATGGGTATTCTTGACCTCTGTAGTTATGTTGGCGTGGGGGTAAGAATCTTGGTTATTGTTGCTGGTGTAGTATCCCCCCTTGTAGGGTGTATCTAAGAATTGTCTTTGATTATATTGCTGTTGATTATCTCTATTCTGATATATATGTTGTCCATTATAATCCCAACCCCTTCTCTGTCTGTAATGACGAAAGGTTGTCCTTGGGGTCCTATTATTTATTCTTGTGTCTGATCCCTGATGCCATCGGTTAAACCTTGGTGTGTATTCTTGATTGCAAGGTGTGTTGTTTCGTATATATTCTCTATGGTTGGGGTTATGGTATTCGCTATTTTCATCTTCTATTGGTAATCTTTGTTTATGTCTCCTCCCCCTATGTGTAACTTGGACCCATTCTCCCTCATTTGGAATATCTGCATTTTTATCCTCCTTAGTGTCATTAGTCATCTCCTCAGATGTTTGCTGATTAGTCTGTTCCTTATGGTTTTTTATCAGTTCTAGTTCTCTGTTTAATTTCTTGGATTTTTTGTTTGTGATATCCTCTCTAATTTTGGTTATCTTTTTTGTTAGACTCTCTTTTCTTTCTAGAAAATCTTTGGATTCCAGTATGAATCCTTCAGGGCCAATAAGGTTATCCTCAGTGTTTTTTATATCAATATCGACTTTCGCTAAAATGGATTCTCTATAGTCTATAATCGATTGTATGAGTTTCCTTGAGGATTCTGTTAGAATCTCTGCCCATTTCATAAGAAAAATTGGGTCTTCTGATTGAAAGGCACAGTCCTTTCTAATGACTAGCCCCTTTGGAATTATATTAAATTCCAAACATTTCTTCAGAAAAGAAATCTCCGCTTTAAATTTGACCTCTTGTATTAGTAGTTTTTCTAAATTTTTGAATATGGTTGCATAATCTAAATTCTCTGTGTTGGTGATGTCTGAGTTAGTAATAGAGTAATTGATGTCTAGGGTTATATCTTGTCTAATGGATTTGGTGACCTCCATATTGGATGTTAGATGATAATTAGTGTGAGTTTACCCCACTAAAACCTTCAAAAAAAATTTAAAATGATGTTCGATAAACCCAAATGAGCTGCTGTTCGATTGCTAGGATTCAAAGAGCAATTGTGTTTAATGATATCTTGCAGCGCTCAAAATATCCCAATATTGCTTTATGATAATGGGGTGCCTAGCTGCCCCTGAGGTTGATATATATTGTGGTTGAATATCAGAAAGCGCCTATCTAGAGGCTATGGGAGGTGGGTTAAATGTTTGGAATGTGCCTTTCTATCAAGTGTAGATAGTATTGGTAAATAGTATTGGTAAAAAACAACGCAAGGTTGTATGAAGTTAGATGTTTAAGCAGTATAACAGTTTAACAAGTTTATTTTCTACATATAATCAAATAAAAATTAAACATATATTGAAAACATTCAGTTAAAAACATGGATCCATGTACATATTCTAAATATTGTACAATATTGATCAATAGATATCAATTGTTTGATATTAAAACAAAGACTTATTTTAAAAATTACTTTAAAATAATGGGTTGACAAGAAATTATTGTTATTCAATTTCTTATAAAATCCTTAAAATGTGGTTTAGGTGTATTGCACCAGTTAGATGATCAATTAGATTGTCTCTAGTCCCTTAATGGAAATATCCTCCTCAGTGAAAAATTGTGAAAAAATAAAATAAAAATAAAAATGATTACTTTGGCAGACAGCTGCCAGTACCCAAGATGGCTCCCAGTAAGGCAGAGGGTGAGGGTTAAAAAGCTGTTTGGGGGGGAATCAGGGAGGTTGCTAAGGGGGGAATCCTACACATCAGCATATGTAAATATGCTAAAAAATATAGTTTTTTTAAAAATACCTTTTATTTTAGTACTGGCAGACTTTCTGCCAGTACTTAAGATGGCGGGGGCAATTGTGGGGTGGGAGAGGGAAGAGCACTGTTTGGGAGGGATCAGGGGGTCTGATGTGTCAGATGGGAGGCTGATCTCTACACTAAAGCTAAAATTAACCCTGCAAGCTCCCTACAAGCTACCTAATTAACCCCTTCACTGCTGGGCATAATACACGTGTGATGCGCAGCGGCATTTCGTGGCCTTCTAATTACCAAAAAGCAACGTCAAAGCCATATATTCCAAAAACAAAAATAGTAGGAGCACCAAAAAGCGAGTAAGAAGCAAAACTTTATTGTTTAACAAAAGGGTTAATTAACCCCCAGGGTAAGAGTGAAAAGAAAATATAATATACAATTGAAATACAGAGAACAAAAAGGCTGACCGGTTTCGGCGTCTGCCTTAATCCTAGCCTGCTTAAAAAGTGATTGTAAGTTTCCAGCTTAAAAACCCACCTCTGTGTTTCAATTGGATGTGTTGCTCACACCCTTTATTTCATCAACCAATACTGAAGTTCAATTATAACATGGTACCTGAGTTCCCTACTGACCTCACTGCTGTCTGTTGTAGCGATGTAGGTACAGCCCATACAATAGTTATGACTGTATGCTTCTCTAAGCTGTCACCTTTATTAGCATGAAACTACTCATCGCTACATCAGAGCTTATTAAGTAACAACTGTTTGTTGTTTTTCTGGCCAAATCAAATCAGCCCTTGCTTCGTTTAGCCCTATTTTGAGTAATGCCGTTATATATACACCTCTTTGTAGCTATTAATTCTATATATTTATTTATATATATATCCGCTTCCCTTGTGTCTTATATTACTTTGCCGTAACTGTGTATACCTCTCTGACTAGCATTGGCTAAGAACGCTAGCTGTCGCTGCAATTGTAAGCAGTTCATGTGACTGATCAAATCCCCGCTATGTACATTGTGTGAATGTTTGTTTACATTCTTGACGTAATGGCCACTCCTCCTACATCACCCAATGGGCGTGCATTCCTTACAGCTCCTTCACCTGGACTCCGCCAACACTGTGGGCTGTGTACGATAGAGGGAGGTGTGTCAAATGAGATTCCCTTGTATGTGATTTGCAAGAGTGCTTGCTAGTGCGGTTCCAACGCACTTCCCTTAACCGGAGCAGTTTTCTATATATATCAGTGACCCATAATAATGCTGCCTATGTGTGTTATCCTTCGTTACCGCTGTACAACTTGTTGAAGTAAATAGCCACAATATATTAAATGGGGCAATTTCACCAGTGTAAATCTACAGCATTGATCTGCACTTGATTTATGTTTTTCGTTTTTCAACAAGTGGGGTTATTCTATATAAATAAAAAACCCTGTTTAGGTCAGATTCTCTGAGACCTAATTGTAGCCTCTCCATCATTCATATTAATCTTGAAATAAGCAAAATAAGCAACATGTAATGGTATAGTTTGCTGTGATTAATAGTCCACCTATCCACCATAAAAGCAGTTGTACTAACAACACCCCTGATCAATCACTTTTCAGTAATACACCAAAAAGACCCCAGATATTTCACGTGGACTATTATCGAGAAGGTCCCTGTACAGAACAGAGGGATAGACAGAACCCGCAAATCGGGAGAGAGGGAGGCCTTCTGGATCTTTCGGCTGAGAACCAGGGTTCCAGAAGGTCTCAACTCTGAGTTTGATCTAATCAACTTCTGGTAGTTGCAATAACCCCCTCCCCCCCTCCCCTCTTCCTCCCCCTTTCCCCCCCACTTACCTCCCCCCCCCCCCGTTTCCCACAGTATATCAAATAACAAAGTATAAGAAATTAACAGAGGAGGATTATTAATCACAGCAAACTATACCAATTACATGTTGCTTATTTTGCTTTTTTCAAAATTAATATGAATGATGGAGAGGCTACAATTAGGTCTCAGAGAATCTGACCTAAACAGGGTTTTTTATTTATATAGAATAACCCCACTTGTTGAAAAACGAAAAACATAAATCAAGTGCAGATCAATGCTGTAGATTTACACTGGTGAAATTGCCCCATTTAATATATTGTGGCTATTTACTTCAACAAGTTGTACAGCGGTAACGAAGGATAACACACATAGGCAGCATTATTATGGGTCACTGATATATATAGAAAACTGCTCCGGTTAAGAGGAGTGTGTTGGAGCCGCACTAGCAAGCACTCTTGCAAATCACATACAAGGGAATCTCATTTGACACACCTCCCTCTATCGTACACAACCCACAGTGTTGGCGGAGTCCAGGTGAAGGAGCTGTAAGGAATGCACGCCCATTGGGTGATGCAGGAGGAGTGGCCATTATGTCAAGAATGTAAACAAACATTAACACAATGTACATAGCGGGGATTTGATCAGTCACAGGAACTGCTTACAATTGCAGCGACAGCTAGCGTTCTTAGACAATGCTAGTCAGAGAGGTATACACAGTTACGGCAAAGTAATATAAGACACAAGGGAAGCGGATATATATATAAATAAATATATAGAATTAATAGCTACAAAGAGGTGTATATATAACGGCATTACTCAAAATAGGGCTAAACGAAGCAAGGGCTGATTTAATTTGGCCAGAAAAACAACAAACAGTTGTTTCTTAATAAGCTCTGATGTAGCGATGAGTAGTTTCATGCTAATAAAGGTGACAGCTTAGAGAAGCATACAGTCATAACTATTGTATGGGCTGTACCTACATCGCTACAACAGACAGCAGTGAGGTCAGTAGGGAACTCAGGTACCTTGTTATAATTGAACTTCAGTATTGGTTGATGAAATAAAGGGTGTGAGCAACACATCCAATTGAAACACAGAGGTGGGTTTTAAGCTGGAAACTTACAATCACTTTTTAAGCAGGCTAGGATTAAGGCAGACGCCGAAACCGGTCAGCCTTTTTGTTCTCTGTATTTCAATTGTATATTATATTTTCTTTTCACTCTTACCCTGGGGGTTAATTAACCCTTTTGTTAAACAATAAAGTTTTGCTTCTTACTCGCTTTTTGGTGCTCCTACTATTTTTGTTTTTGGAATATATGGCTTTGGCATTGCTTTTTGGTAATTAGAAGGCCACGAAATGCCGCTGCGCATCACACGTGTATTATGCCCAGCAGTGAAGGGGTTAATTAGGTAGCTTGTAGGGAGCTTGCAGGGTTAATTTTAGCTTTAGTGTAGAGATCAGCCTCCCATCTGACACATCAGACCCCCTGATCCCTCCCAAACAGTGCTCTTCCCTCTCCCACCCCACAATTGTCCCCGCCATCTTAAGTACTGGCAGAAAGTCTGCCAGTACTAAAATAAAAGGTATTTTTAAAAAAACTATATTTTTTTAGCATATTTACATATGCTGATGTGTAGGATTCCCCCCTTAGCAACCTCCCTGATTCCCCCCCCCCCAAACAGCTTTTTAACCCTCACCCTCTGCCTTACTGGGAGCCATCTTGGGTACTGGCAGCTGTCTGCCAAAGTAATCATTTTTATTTTTATTTTATTTTATAAAGGTGACAGCTTAGAGAAGCATACAGTCATAACTATTGTATGGGCTGTACCTACATCGCTACAACAGACAGCAGTGAGGTCAGTAGGGAACTCAGGTACCATGTTATAATTGAACTTCAGTGTTGGTTGATGAAATAAAGGGTGTGGGCAACACATCCAATTGAAACACAGAGGTGGGTTTTTAAGCTGGAAACTTACAATCACTTTTTAAGCAGGCTAGGATTAAGGCAGACGCCGAAACCGGTCAGCCTTTTTGTTCTCTGTATTTCAATTGTATATTATATTTTCTTTTCACTCTTACCCTGGGGGTTAATTAACCCTTTTGTTAAACAATAAAGTTTTGCTTCTTACTCGCTTTTTGGTGCTCCTACTATTTTTGTTTTTGGAATTTTGCTAGCAGTGGCCACTGTGAGCACACTAAGCGGGTTTAATTATTACAAACGTACCCTACTGCGGAGGTACAGCACCATCCAGCTTGGACTATTTTTTCTTAAGGGACATTCACCAATCACCAACAAGAGCCTTACAACAAATTAGCAGCACCACAGGGAGCGGAAGAAGAAAGCACCCAGAGACAGGAATGTGGTGAGTCACTGGAGATATATAAATTATATTATATTATATTGGTGTGTTTGGAAGAGAACTTTCCCTTTAACATTGCAACTGTCAGGGGAGGTGGGGGATGACCCACTGACATTGCATAATATAAACTATTATTTCATTATCCAAGCTGTTTGTGAAAAGTGACTTATTTTATTCAAATATGAACTAATTCATTGTGCACACAACCATCTTTAGCTCCCCCTTTTTTCTTTGATCAAAGCCATATATGTCTGCTATTTCTGAACAAAGGGGATCCCAGAGAAGCATTTACAACCATTTGTGCCATAATTGCACAAGCTGTTTGTAAATTATTTCAGTGAGAAAACTAAAGTTTGTGAAAAAGTGAACAATTTTTTTTTATTTGATCGCATTTGGCGGGGAAATGGTGGCATGAAATATACCAAAATGGGCCTAGATCAATACTTTGGGTTGTCTACTACACTACACTAAAGCTAAACCTAACCCTACAAGCTCCCTACAAGCTTCCTAATTAACCCCTTCACTGCTGGGCATAATACACGTGTTGTGCGCAGTAGCATTTCGTGGCCTTCTAATTACCAAAAAGCAATGCCAAAGCCATATATGTCTGCTATTTATGAAGAAAGGGGATCCCAGAGAAGCTTTTACAACCATTTGTGCCATAATTGCACAAGTTGTTTGTAAATAATTTCAGTGAGAAACCTAAAATTGTGAAAAAGTGAACGTTTTTTTTTTTTTTATTTGATCGCATTTGGCGGTGCAATGGTGGCATGAAATATACCAAGATGGGCCTAGATCAATTTTTGGGGTTGTCTACGACACTAAACTAAAGCTAAAATTAACCCTAGAAGCTCCCTACATGCTCCCTAATTAACCCCTCCACTGCTGGGCATAATACGTGTGGTGCACAGTGGCATTTAGCGGCCTTCTAATTACCAAAATAAAATGCCAAAACCATATATGTCTGCTATTTATGAACCAAGGGGATCCCAGAGAAGCATTTACAACCATTTGTGCCACAATGGCACAAGTTGTTTGCAAATAATTTCAGTGAGAAACCTAAAGTTTGTAAAAAAAATTGTGAAAAAGTGAACAATTTTTTTTATTTGATCTCATTTGGTTGTGAAATGGTGGCATGAAATATACCAAAATGGGCCTAGATCAATACTTTGGGATGTCTTCTAAAACAAAAATATATACATGTGAAGGCTTATTCAGAGATTCCTGACAGATATCAGTGTCCCAATGTAACTAGCGCTAATTTTGAAAAAAAGTGGTTTGGAAATAGCAAAGTGCTACTTGTAATTATTGCCCTGTAACTTGCAAAGAACATGTAAACATTGGGTATTTCTAAACTCAGGACAAAATTTAGAAACTATTTAGCATGGGTGTTTTTTGGTGATTGTAGATGTGTAACAGATTGTGGGGGTCAAAGTTAGAAAAAGTGTGTTTTTTTCCATTTTTTCCTCATATTTTATACTTTTTTTTATAGTAAATTATAAGATATGATGAAAATAATGGTATATTTAGAAAGTCCATTTAATGGCGAGAAAAACGGTATATAATATGTGTGGGTACAGTAAATGAGTAAGAGGAAAATTACAGCTAAACACAATCACCGCAAAAATGTAAAAATAGCCTTGGTCCCAAACAGACAGAAAATAGAAAAGTGCTGTGGTCATTAAAGGGTTAACATAATTAAATACCAAGTGTTTCATTCACAAGTTACATTTGATTGATCATTTCAGGACAGGTTCATAATTAGCACTTTAATGGTTTTATCTTTCTTACTTTCCCTCTTTCAAATTTTCCCTTCAACAATGGAGAGTGGATATTAAATGAAAGAACATCTTTATACTCTTAAGCCTAATTCAAACTAAATATGGCTTAGGTAATAATTCTCTACTCTCCCTTAGAGTTACAATTCTAACTTAGAATCCCTTGATGATGAGAAAAAATAAAGCTGAAAGTACCATTGTTTAATTTTTGTGTTTTCTCCCAAAATATTACCAGAAATATCCTTTTTATAACCTTAAGCCCAAATTGTCTATTTCTAGTGTTCCTTACTCTTCATTCTATTCCTAAACTAGATACTCTTATTCCTCAAAAATGTGATGTTTTAAAGACTAATTTCTATATTATACCTGAACTTGTGTATGGAGCCAATGAGACCAGGACCATTCTTTTACATGTGGTTCTAAAACATTAATAAGGTCTCCCCTTTTTTTAAAAAAAAAATCATTTAGTCATATCTCTGTCATACAGAACATTGAATACTTCCGTATTCATTTGGTCTAAAAGAGTTAACTGGAGTTCTTGCAAACTGGGACCTTGATTTATTAACTATGTTTTCATTATACATTTTCTTGCCAACAAAATTATCATTGTCATGAGTTTAATCTTCTCATGTCTATAACCCGCCTGTTATAGGCAAGTACGACATTTAAAACATTTAAATTTAACTTTATTTTAAGCACTTTAGCCCAGTATTGTGTAATTATAGGGCATTCCCAAAGGAGATGTTTTAAATTGGGGTCATAAAAATTACATTTAAGACATCTCCGTTCACAATTAGACCACCTTGCTGCTATTTTCGGAGTTACATAAAATCTACGCAAAGTTTTAATCTGCGACTCTCTAAGATATGAATCGCATGTAGTAACTTGGTGTTATTTAGGTTTTTTTCTATCTCTATAGCCTCCAAAACTATAGATGCTTCTTGCTGCCATCCTTCGGCAATTTCCCCCCTTTATCCCATTTAGCATTGAATCGAATAGAGCTTTATAGAGAATAGAGTAGGAAAAGTTTACTTTCCGGTAACTTTTTATCATACCCTGCAACGGATGAGTGTCCCATATAGAAGGAGAAGTTTTTATAATGTCCTTTATATAATGTAATATTTAGATATAGGAATAATAATGTGATTCAGGAAGATTAAATCTATACTGTATTTCTGAAAATGTTCGCACCATCTTATTCACAATGTCTAATGAGTCTCCTATTTTGTAAATTCCCACTTTCTCCCATTCCTTAAATATCATTGAGTTCATACCTGGGCTAAAATTTGGGTTCCCTCTAATCGGTAAGTAACCCGAGCTTTTAATAGGAAATTTTAGCATGCTACCAATCTTAAACCATGCTTTCAAAATTCCTTTATTCATCTTATTTCTAATTAAAGCATCAAACTCATTTCTGAATGAAGTACAAATGCCCTGTGAACGCCTTTTTGGAGATATTTTTTACGTAAAAGTGTTCTGAACCCACTAACCAATCTACAGCCATTCTTGCTAATGTTGAAAGATTATATAGATAAATATCTGGTACCCCCATACTTCCACCAAATATTGGTTGTTTCAGCTTATCTAAACTAATGCAGGTTTTCTTCCCACCCCACAAAAACCTATTAAAGATCTTATTCAACCTTTCAATATCCTTCCTGGGGATCAAAATTGGTAACATATTTAATGGGTATAGAATTTTTGTTAAAATCATTATTTTAATTAAGTGTGCTTTCCCCATCAAAGAGATGGGCAAATTAGTCCATCTATTAAAAGCTTGCTCTATGGAAACATAGATTTTCTTGAAATTAATATTATACCATTTGTCTCGATTTTGGGATATATAGTTATTCCCAGATAGGTCATGTAGTTAGAAGGTTCTAAATACGAGAAGTAATTAATATCACAATCGGTCTTCTTACTAAGCCATAACACTTCCGATTTACTGCCATTTATTTTAAAACTAGAGAATTGACCAAACTCATTAATTACTTCAAAAATGTTGTGTACATGTTTCTCTGGATTTTGTATAAACAACAACATATTGTCCGCATATAGAGAAAGCTGGTAACTTTCCCCCTCTATCAATATACCTGTAAAAGTGTCTCTTAATTTTATTGCCAAAGGTTCCAAGACCAAGTTGAAGTTGAAGCATTGGTGTTAGAATAAATATTCTTTACAAAATTCGTGATCAGCCCTTTTATGTTATAGGGCCAGTAACATTGCATTCGGAGTTAGTCTCTTTTTTATTGGGTCTTTCTTTAATAGCCAAAAATAATTAACTATATGCAGTAATTTACGTATATTCCTGGAAGATCTGGCTTGCATAAACCAAGATTGATCTATGTGAATCAATGCAGGAAGTAACATTTTCAGCATATTAGCTAGTACTTTAGTTAGTATCTTATAATCCTGGTTAAGGAGTGAGATCAGACGGTACAATGTAACATTCTGTTGATCTTTCCCACTTTTGGGAATCACAATGATGTTAGCTGCCGAGAAGGCTTTCAAGGGTAATACTATGTCAGATAAATAGTCATTAAATAGTGTTGTCGTTAAATCAGCCAGAGGTTCCCTCAATATTTTATACCATTTGACTGGCAAGCCGTCTGGGCTGGCAGGCTAGTGATGACTTTGCTGAGTTCTACTGTTATTGTAGCATTTAGAGTTTCCTGTTTTATCTGTGTAATTTTCGGGATTTTAATATCATCTAGGAATTGATGACCATTTTCTTTCTCTTTATCACTTTCTGAGGAGTATAATTTAGTATAATATTTCCGAAACTCCTCAACCAAGTCTGAATTTTCTGAAATTATTTTTTGTTTAGATTTTAGGGGTAAAATTTGCTTTGCTGAATTTTGTATTTCTTTCATGCAAGTGGCAAGAGTCCATTAGCTAGTGATGTATGGGATATACATTCCTACCAGAAGGCGGCAAAGTTTCCCAAACCTCAAATGCCTATAAATACACCTCCCACCTTACTCCTACCTCAGTTTTACAAACTTTGCCTCCTTAGGAGGTGGTGAAGCAAGATGTGCTTGATTTCTTCTGTGAAAGACGCTTCTAAGCATTTTGAAGCCCAGTTCCTCTCTAAGTGCAGTGTTTGTCTGAGGGATGTGAAGGGAGTATTGCCTGATGATACCATGTTTTCGCCTATGGGAAATCTATTCTAGGGCTCTCTGCAAATTCGGTCACGGGGATTTATCTGCTGCCTCCCTTTACAGATCAACATTATACTCCTCTACCATTACCTCTGCTGATATGTTTCAGTACTGGTTTGGCTGTCTGCTATATGTGGATGGGTGTCTTACACGGTAAGTATATACTTTTATTATATGACACTCTCAGCTATGGATTGGGCACTTTTTAAGTAAAGTTGTTATATATTGTTTGTATACATGTCTTGAGTCAGTAATTCAGTGCTCTTTTTTAGAGACTTTATTTGTGGCTAAATATTTTTCAAGGTTGGTAGAGTCTGTGAAACATACAGGTTTTTTTTTTTTTGGAGCTAGTAATTTATTTATCAATTAGGATGCTAAGTATTATGTTAGCCTCATGGAATGTTGATAATCACATTTTATCAGGGCTCAAGTCCTACAAAAAAAGTGTGGGAACTCACTAAGACTTCTACCCCCTCACAATTAATATTGTTTTATACATACACAAACACACACGCTGTATTTATATGTATATAATCTATGCACTTTGGTTAATGAAAGCAAATTAAAACCAATGAAGGGTTGAATGATTGCCTTTGGGCCTGAGAATCCTCCTCTGTCAGAGAGTGTCACCCACTGAAGGTGCAACAGTCATATTTCTGCTGAGGGGAGCTAAATAACCCCAGAGCAAGCCACAAAGAAATGTAAGCACCATATGTTCCACACAGTGCAGGGTGATCATACAGCAGGACTGTTGACAGGCTTACATTTAGTGTATTGTAGGACGTGTTACTGCCCATTACTAGAGGATCTCACTATCCATCTAACCAGACTGTGATCCAGCTCCTCCCACCAGCAGCAGTGTTTACTGAAGTGTTCCTTTTATCAGTCCAGGGGGAACTTGTGCAGGAACTCCGTTCCCATGCGTTCCCCTCCGACTTGACCCCTGCATTTTATGCAACTATAATAGAAGTATCTATTAGGCTTTATTTTGGTTCATTTTGTGTTTTTTTTTATGTATATACAATCAAAATTCTTACCTGCTTTTTAGAGTGATAGGTGTATTAGAAATCCTCTTCAGCTTTGCATGTCGTGTATATGATGATTCTATTTATGTCACAGGGTGACGTGTCATTGTGTGCCATTTTTTGGCTCCAAAAATGTAAATTTTCCCGCACCAAAATTGCAGTTTTAAGCTCCGCCCCCAGCTCATTCAGTGTTCTCAGTAAACACTTAGAGAGCTTTCATGCAGCATTTTATGAATCCGTTTTCTTTTTTATAATTTTTTTTTGCTCCGTTTCCCTTTCTCTCAAGCCTGATATATATATATATATATATATATATATATATGAGCATGGATATAATTTTTTCAGAATTATTTATTTAAATTTATTGCTAATTTAGTTTTTTTGCAATTATGCCTCAAACTGAACCTGCCTCTAATGTTACCATAGGATTTGAGCTACCTAAACAGGTATTTAACAAAGCTAAGTATGCATGTTGTAATTAAACTGATCTAAACTATTCAGCTCTATTACGTGGCTCTTGTTTAACAAATTGTTAAATATATCTATGAGTACAAATACACACACTGTTATTCCATCTCAGTCTAAATGTACATAGCATTACTGCAGAAACAAAAGATTTTATTGCTACAGCTATAGAGAAGGCAATGACTGCTATTTGCCTTCAAATAATTGTAAAAGGTTTTTGCAACATTTTCCTAAACTTAGTGAATTAAGTTCTGACCTTCACCATACTGACGTATCCTCTACTAATGGGGTCTCCTCTGATTCAAAGGATGCCATGTCAGAGACAGAGATACAGACAAATCTTTTTTTAATTTAAGTTAGAATATATTCATTCTCTCTTAAAGGAAGTTTTGTTTACTTTGAGTCTAAATCTCCTGATAATAAAGCTAATAATTGTCTAAATTCTGTATTTAAGATTACTGTTATTACTCTTTAATTATTTCCTATTCCTGATGCTATCTCTAATGTGATTGCTAAAGAATGGTCTAAGCCTGGTACCTCTTTTAACACTTCTTCTAGGTTTAAGAAATTGTATCCTTTACCTGTAGTCAAGGATCCTTTAGGTAGGAAGCTTGAATCTTATCCAAAAAGGGCATATTTACATTCTGGCGATATTCTTAGACCTGTTATATCTATGGCTGATGTTGCTGCTTCTACTTTTTGGTTGGACAGTTTAGCACAGCAGTTGTCTTTAGAGTCTGAATTATCTAACAATATTGTTTTACTTCAACATGCAAATAATTTTATTTGTGATGCTGTATTTGATGTTAGGAAGATCAATGTCAAATCCACGTCTTTAGTCATTCTAACAAGAAGAGCTTTATGGCTTAAATCTTGGAATACTCCAAGGTGTATAAAACTAGATTATTATCTCTCTCTTTTCAAGGTAAAAATCTTTCTGGTTCACAATTGGATTTTATTATCTCCATTGTTTGTTTTTTACATTTCTTTTTATTCATTTTGAAAGTTGTGGAACATCAAAATGCAACAAGTGTTGGAACATAAAGTACAAGATTATCCAGCAAGATATCTAATTTCCAGCAAAAAATATATCAAAACCTATACAATAGTATACTTTTAAATTAAGTGTCCACAATCATCTATTTTACAGAAAAAAAAATAATAAGAACACAAAACAAGAAACAAGCAAAACAAACAAAACAAAAAACAAAAAAACACCCACACACCCATCCAGGAGGAGCGGTAAAACAAAACTTATGCTTACCTGATAAATTTATTTATTTATTGACACAATGAGTCCACGGATCATCTAATTACTTATGGGATATATCACTTCTGCCCAGCAGGCGGCGGCAAAGAGCACCACAGCAAAGCTGTTAAATATCACCTCCCTTCCCTCCTACCCCAGTCATTCGACCGAAGTAAAGGAGAGAAGGGAAGTAACAAGGTGCAGAGGTGTCTGAAGTTTATAACATACTAACACCCTGTCTAAAGAACAGAGCGGGCCGTGGACTCATTGTGTCAAGAAAGAAAGAAATTTATCAGGTAAGCATACATTTTGTTTTGTCATCCAATTACTAATGGGATTCAATACCCAAGCTAGAGTACACAGATAAGGGAGGGACAAGACAGGGAACCTAAACGGAAGGCACCACTGCTTGAAGAAACTTTCTCCCAAAAGCGGCCTCAGCCGAGGCAAGAGTGTCAAATTTATAGAATTTTGAAAAATTGTGAAGAGAGGACCAAGTTGCAGCCTTGCAAATCTGTTCCACAGAAGCTTCATTTTTGAATGCCCATGAGGAAGAAACAGCCAGTCGGACAACGTAACTTCAGTAGCTTACATCAACCATTAGGGAGGAATGCAAAGTTCCTTGGCATTGACAGAGGTAGCCAAGATAATTCAGTGGGCAGAGACCCACAATTGTTGTCTGTCGGCAATCCAACTGGGGTCAGGTCAGAAGAGCATTGAGGATTGCTCTCAGCTCCAGAATGTTTATGGGCAGAACAGACTCTGACTGAGTCCAAGTTCCCTGAGCCTTTAGAGAGCCCCAGACTGCTCCCCATCCCAGAAGGCTGGCGTCCATTGTCACAATCACCCAAGAGGGTCTGCGAAAGTAGGTTCCCTGAGAGAGATAATCCAGAGACAACCACCAAAGAAGAGAATCCCTTGTCTCCTGCTCCAGCTGTATTTACAGAGACAAATCCGCATAATCTCCGTTCCACTGACCGAGCATGTTTAACTGCAGAGGTCTGAGGTGGAACCGGGCGAATGGTATGATGTCCATAGCTGCTACCATCAGACCGATTACCTTCATGCACTGAGCCACTGATGGCCGAGGAGAGGACTGAAGCGCTAGACAAGAATCGAAAATCTTTGATTTCCTGACATATGTCAGAAAGATCTTCATTGATAGGGAATCTATTATGGTTCCCAAGAAAGTTACCCTTGTATTTGGAACTAAGGAGCTCTTTTCCAAATTTACCTTCCATCCGTGAGATTGCAGGAAAGATAACATTTCCGTGTGGGATCTTGCTTGTTGAAAGGATGGCGCCTGGACTAGGATATCGTCCAGATAATGTGCCACTGCAATGCCCTGTAATTGGAGCACCGCCAACAGGGATCCCAGAACCTTTGAGAAGATTCTGGGAGCTGTAGCACGGCCCGAAAGGAAGGGCCACAAATTGGAAGTGTTTGTCTAGAAATGCAAACCTTAGAAACTTGTGATGATCCCTGTGAATGGGAAAATGCAGGTATGCATCCTTTAAATCCCCTGTTGTCATAAATTGACCCTCTTGGACCAGAGGAAGAATGGAATGAATCGTTTCCATCTTGAAGGACAGTACTCTGAGGAATTTGTTTAGACTCTTAAAGGTCTAAAATTGGAACAGATTGGAATTGAACCCCAATCCCTGTTCCTGCATCGGGACAGGAACTATCACTCCCAGATCAGAGAGGTCCCGAACACAGCATAAGACAGCTGCCAGTACCCAAGATGGCTCCCAATAAGGTAGAGGGGGAGTGTTAGAGAGCTGTTTGTGGGGGGATCAGGGAGGTTGGGGGCTAAGGGGGGGTTCCTACACATCAGCATATGTAAATATGCTAAAAAATAAATAAAAGATACCTTTTATTTTAGTATTGGCAGACTTTCTGCCAGTACTTAAGATGGCGGGAACAATTGTGGGGTGGGAGAGGGAAGAGAGCTGTTTGGGAGGGATCAGGGGGTCTGATGTGTCAAGTGGGAGGCTGATCTCTACTCTAAAGCTAAAATTAACCCTGCAAGCTACCTAATTAAACCCCTTCACTGCTGGGCATAATACACGTGTGATGCGCAGCTGCATTTAGCAGCCTTCTAATTACCAAAAAGCAACGCCAAAGCCATATATGTCTTATGTATTTCTGAACAAAGGGGATCCCAGAGAAGCATTTACAACCATTTGTGCCATAATTGCACAAGCTGTTTGTAAATAATTTCAGTGAGAAACCTAAAGTTTGTGAAAAAGTGAAGTTTTTTTTTTATTTGATCGCATTTGGCGGGGAAATGGTGGCATGAAATATACCAAAATAGGCCTAGATCAATACTTTGGGTTGTCTACTACACTACAGCTAAAAATTAACCCTACAAGCTCCCTAATTAACCCCTTCACTGCTGGGCATAATATACGTGTGGTGCACAGTGGCATTTAGCGGCCTTCTAATTACCAAAAAGCAACGCCAAAGCCATATATGTCTGCTATTTCTGAACAAAGGGGATCCCAGAGAAGCTTTTACAACCATTTGTGCCATAATTGCACAAGTTGTTTGCAAATAATTTCAGTGAGAAACCTAAAGTTTGTGAAAAAAATTGTGAAAAAGTGAAGTTTTTTTTTAATTTAATCTCATTTGGCGGTGAAATGGTGGCATGAAATATACCAAAATGGGCCTAGATCAATACTTTGGGATGTCTTCTAAAAAAAATAATACATACATGTCAAGGGATATTTAGGGATTCCTGACAGATATCAGCGTTACAATGTAACTATCACTAATTTTTTAAAAAAAGTGGTTTGGAAATAGCCAAGTGCTACTTGTATTTATTGACCTATAAACTTGCAAAAAAAGCAAAGAACATGTAAACATTGGGTATTTCTAAACTCAGGACAAAATTTAGAAACTATTTAGCATGGGTGTTTTTTGGTGGTTGTAGATGTGTAACAGATTTTGGGGGTCAAAGTTAGATCAATTTTTTCCCCATATTTTATACTTTTTTTATAGTAAATTATAATATATGATGAAAATAATGGTATCTTTAGAAAGTCAATTTAATGGCGAGAAAAACGGTATATAATATGTGTGGGTACAGTAAAATGAGTAAGAGGAAAATTACAGCTAAACACAAACACCACAAAAATGTAAAAATAGCCCTGGTCCCAAATGGATAGACAATGGAAAAGTGCTCTGGTCATTAAGGGGTTAAAATGGACAGTAAATGCCTTGTAAATAAAATAAGTTTATTTAAAAAACAAAACAGGAATGTAACTTTGTTTATATTAACAATTTAAAGACACAAACAAAATGGGAAGAAACATAAGTGTACTGTCCCTTTAATGCCTGATTACTGGCTGATAAGCAGGGCTCACACTAGTCCCTGTAATACATTTTAACAATTACTACTCATTTAAACCCTTGTCCAGACTCACAGTAGTAAAAATAATGAGACTTGCACACGAGTATTTGCGGTTTACAAACAGGGCTGTGTGCGTCACTGCGCCTGGCACTTGCCTCTAAGGACAGCAATAAAATGATCAGGGGTGATATGAGAATGTGGATAATGTTATCTGGTCTGGTCATGAGGAAACAGCTATGGGTGTCAGGAGAGGAGGGCTGCTCCTTTTGATGCCATTGAGTAGAGAAGCTTGAGCCTTAAAGGGACAGTATAGTCAAAAAACAAAATTTATGCTTACCTGATAAATTTCTTTCTCTTGTGGTGTATCCAGTCCACGGGTTCATCCATTACTTGTGGGATATTCTCCTTCCCAACAGGAAGTTGCAAGAGGACACCAACAGCAGAGCTGCCTATATAGCTCCTCCCCTAACTGCCACTCCCAGTCATTCGACCGAAGACAAGCAAGAAAAAAGGAGAAACTATAGGGTGCAGTGGTGACTGTAGTTTAAAAATAAAAAACACCTGCCTTAAAGTGACAGGGCAGGCCATGGACTGGATACACCACAAGAGAAAGAAATTTATCAGGTAAGCATAAATTTAGTTTTCTCTTGTAAGGTGTATCCAGTCCACGGGTTCATCCATTACTTGTGGGATACCAATACCAAAGCTTTAGGACACGAATGAAGGGAGGGACAAGGCAGGAACTTAAATGGAAGGCACCACTGCCTGCAAGACCTTTCTCTCAAAAATAGCCTCCGAGGAAGCATAAGTATCAAATTTGTAGAATTTAGAAAAAGTATGAAGCGAAGACCAAGTCGCCGCCTTACAAAATCTGTTCAACAGAGGCCTCATTTTTAAAAGCTCATGTGGAAGCTACCGCTCTAGTGGAATGAGCTGAAATTCTTTCAGGAGGCTGCTGGCCAGCAGTCTCATAAGCTAAAAGGATTATGCTTCTCAGCCAAAAAGAAAGAGAAGATGCCGAAGCCTTTAGGCCTCATCTCTGTTCAGAGTAGACAAAAAAAAAATGCAGATGTTTGACGAAAATCCTTAGTAGCTTGTGAATAAAACTTTAAAGCACGAACCACGTCAAGATTGTGTAATAGACGTTCCTTCTTTGAAGAAGAATTAGGACACAGTGACGAAAACAACAATCTCCTGATTGATATTCTTATTAGATACCACCTTAGGAAGAAACCCAGGTTTGGTACGCAAAACTACCTTATCTGCATGGAAGATCAGATAAGGAGAATCACACTGTAAGGCATATAACTCTGAAACTCTTCGAGCCGAAGAGATAGCTACCAAAAACAGAACTTTCCAAGATAAAAGCTTGATATCTATGGAATGCAGAGGTTCAAACGGAACCCCTTGAAGAACTTTAAGAACTAAATTTAAACTCCATGGCGGAGCAACAGGTTTAAACACAGGCTTAATTCTAACTAAAGCCTGACAAAACGCCTGAACGTCTGGAACATCTGCCAGACGCTAGTGCAGAAGAATAGACAGAGCAGAAATCTGTCCCTTTAAGGAACTAGCTGACAATCCCTTCTCCAATCCTTCTTGGAGAAAGGATAATATCCTAGGAATCCTGACTTTACTCCATGAGTAACCCTTGGATTCACACCAATGAAGATATTTACACTATATCTTATGATAGATTTTCCTGGTGACAGGCTTTCGAGCCTGAATTAAGGCATCAATGACCAACTCAGAGAAACCACGTTTTGATAAAATCAAGCGTTCAATCTCCAAGCAGTCAGCCGCAGAGAAATTAGATTTGGATGTTTGAATGGACCTTGGAGTAGAAGGTCCTGCCTCAGCGGCAGAGTCCATGGTGGAAGGGATGACATGTCCACCAGATCTGCATACCAAGTCCTGCGTGCTATCAAAATCACTGAAGCTCTCTCCTGCTTGATCTTGGCAATCAGACGAGGGAGGAGAGGAAATGGTGGAAACACATAAGCCAGGCTGAAGGACCAGGGCACTGCTAGAACATCTATCAGCGCTGCCTGGGGATCCCTTGACCTGGACCCGTAACAAGGAAGCTTGGCGTTCTGACGAGACGCCATCAGATCCAGTTCTGGTTTGCGCCATAATTGAATCAGCTGGGCAAATACCTCCGGATGGAGCTCCCACTCCTCCGGATGAAAAGTCTGCCGACTTAGAAAATCCGCCTCCCAGTTCTCTACTCCTGGGATATGGATAGCTGAGAGATGGCAAGAGTGAATCTCTGCCCATAGAATTATCTTTGAAACCTCCAACATTGCCAGGGGGCTTCTTGTTCCCCCCTGATGGTTGATATAGGCTACAGTCGTGATATTGTCCGACTGAAATCTGATGAACCTGACCACAGCTAGTTGAGGCCAAGCCTGAAGAGCATTGAATATCGCTCTCAGTTCCAGAATGTTTATCGGAAGGAAGGCTTCCTCCTGAGTCCACGAACCCTGAGCCTTCAGGGAGTTCCAGACTGCGCCCCAGCCCAGAAGGCTGGTATCTGTCGTCACTATAGTCCACTCTGGCCTGCGGAAACTTATTCCCCTGGACAGATGGACCCGAGATAACCACCAGAGAAGAGAATCCCTAGTCTCTTGATCCAGATTTAGCAGAGGGGACAAATCTGTGTAGTCCCCATTCCACTGATTGAGCATGCAAAGTTGCAGTGGTCTGAGATGTAGGCAGGCAAACGGAACTATGTCCATTACCGCTATCATTAGGCCGATTACTTCCATACACTGAGCCACTGACGGCCAAGAAGTGGAATGAAGAGCACGGAAGGAAGTTAGAAGCTTTGATAACCTGACCTCTGTCAGAATTTTTTTAATTTCTACTGAATCTATCAGTGTTCCTAGGAAGGAAACTCTTGTGAGAGGGGAGAGAGAACTATTTTCTTCGTTCACCTTCCACCCGTGAGACCTCAGAAAGGCCAGAACAATGTCCGTTTGGGACTTGGTGATCTGAAAAGTCGACGCCTGTATCAGAATGTTGTCTAGGTAAGGATCCACCGCTATGCCCCGTGGCCTTAGAACTGCCAGTAGGGACCCTAGAACCTTCGTAAAGATTCTTGGTGCCGTGGCTAACCTGAAGGGAAGAGCCACCAACTGGTAATGCCTGTCTAAGAAGGCGAACCTGAGGAACTGATGATGATTTCTGTGAATCGGAATGTGGAGATAAGGATCCTTTAAGTCCACAGTAGTCATATATTGACCCTCCTGGATCATAGGGAGGATGGTTCGGATAGTCTCCATCTTGTAGGATGGGACCCTGAGAAATTTGTTTAGGATCTTGAGATCCAAGATTGGTCTGAAAGTTCCCTCTTTTTTGGGAACTATAAACAGATTTGAATAGAAGCCCTGCCCCTGTTCCTCCCTTGGAACTGGGTGGATCACTCCCATAACCAGTAGGTCTTGAACACAACGTAAGAATGCCTCTCTCTTTATCTGGTTTACAGATAATTGTGAGAGAGGAAATCTCCCCTTTGGAGATGAAGCTTTGAATTCCAGAAGATATCCCTGGGAAACAATCTCTAATGCCCAGGGATCCTGGACGTCTCTTGCCCAAGCCTGGGCAAAGAGAGAAAGTCTGCCCCCTACTAGATCCGGTCCCGGATCGGGGGCTACTCCTTCATGCTTTCTTAGAGGCGGCAGCAGGTTTTTTGGCCTGCTTCCCCTTGTTCCAAGCCTGGTTCGGTCTCCAGACTGGTTTGGACTGGGCGAAATTTCCCTCTTGTTTTGCATTAGAGGAAGCTGAAGCTGCGCCACTTTTGAAGTTTCAAAATGAACGAAAATTATTCTGTCTGGTCCTTAATTTATTGGACCTATCCTGAGGAAGGGCGTGACCTTTTCCTCCAGTAATATCAGAAATGATCTCCTTCAGGCCCGGCCCGAAAAGGGACTGTCCTTTGAAGGGGATGTTAAGAAGCTTAGACTTTGAAGTAACGTCTGCTGACCAGGACTTAAGCCATAGCGCCCTGTGCGCCAGAATGGCAAAACCTGAATTCTTAGCCGTTAGTTTGGTTAGATGAAAAACGGCGTCAGAAATAAAGGAATTAGCTAACTTGAGAGCTTTAATCCTGTCTAAAATATCATCTAACGGGGTCTCCACCTGTAAAACCTCTTCAAGAGACTCGAACCAAAAAGCCGCTGCAGCAGTAACTGGGGCAATGCATGCAAGAGACTGGAGAATAAAACCTTGATGGATAAAAATGTTCTTAAGGAGACCCTCCAATTTTTTTATCCATAGGATCTAAGAAAGCATAACTGTTCTCGACGGGGATAGTTGTACGCTTAGCTAGGGTAGAAACAGCACCCTCCACCTTAGGGACTGTCTGCCATGAGTCCCGTATAGCGACATCTATGGGAAACATCTTTTGTAAAAGCAGGAGGGGGAGAGAACGGAACACCTGGTCTATCCCATTCCTTAGTAATAATTTCCGAAAACCTCTTAGGGACTGGAAAGACATCAGTGTAAACAGGCACTGCAAAGTATTTGTCTATTTTACACAATTTCTCTGGAACTACAATGGGGTCACAGTCATCCAGAGTCGCTAAAACCTCCCTGAGCAATAAGCGGAGGTGTTCAAGCTTAAATTTAAAGGCTGTCATTTCAGAATCGGACTGAAGTAACGTCTTCCCTGAATCTGAAATCTCACCCTCAGATAGCAACTTCCTTGCCACGGCTTCGGAGCATTGTGAGGGTATATCGGACATAGCTACTAAAGCTTCAGAAAGCTCTGAATTTGTTCTAGCCCCAGAGCTGTCTCTATTTCCTTGTAACCCTGGCAGTTTGGACAATACCTCTGTGAGGGTATTAGTCATAACTGCCGCCGTGTCTTGTAAGGTAAACGCATTGGACGCTCTATATATGTACTTGGCGTCACATTGAACAAGGAGTTTCCTCTATGTCAGACATGTTTAACAGACAAACTTGCAAGACACTTTAATAAATGTGAAACATCAATTAAACAAAAACGGTACTGTGCCTTTAAGAGAAAAAAAAACTGTCACATAAACTGCAAAACAGTGTTAAAAAGTAGTAAACTCTTCGAAATTTTTACAGTGTGTATAAGGGACTAAAACAGCATTGCACCCACTTGCAAATGGATGATTAACCCTTTAGGCCCCAAACCGGATTTGAAAAACGTTAAAAAACGTTAATAAACAGTTAAACACATTGCCACAGCTCTGCTGTGGCTCCTACCTGCCCTCAAATACGATTTAGGGAAGAAATAAGCCCTCTATAGTGGTCCTCAGATGCTAGAGGACTCCTTTAGGGAAGCTGGATGTCTCAGTCTGAATAAAAACTGCGCATCTAGAGCGTGAAAATAGGCCCCTCCCACCATGCACTCGATGTCAGAGGGCCTTAAGAAAATACTCCTAGGAGTATCTGACTAGCCATGTGGAAACTAGGCCCCAAAAAACGATTTATCACCCTCAGAGAAAAAACGTTCTTTCTATATAACATGTAAACGTTTTTACACTAAGAAATATGAGTATTAACATGAATATTACCCTTTTTTGTAAGCATGATCCCAGTCGTTGTTAAATCACTGCATCAGGCTTACCTCAATTATACAAGGCTCTGTCAGCATTTTCTAGATCTTATCTCTCTAGAAATAAATATACTGAACATACCTCAAGGCAGGTAATCTGCAAACCGTTCCCCCAACTGAAGTCTTTCCCATACTCTTCAGTTATGTGTGAGAACAGCAATGGACCTTAGTTACAAACCGCTAAGATCATCAACCTCCAGGCAGATTCTTCTTCTAATTTCTGCCTGCGAGTAAAACAGTACGACGCCGGTACCGTTTAAAAATAACAAACTCTTGATTGAAGGTAAAAACTACACTAAGTCACCACATATCTCTTGATACTTCCTATCTTGTCGAGAGTTGCAAAAGAATGACTGGGAGTGGCAGTTAGGGGAGGAGCTATATAGACAGCTCTGCTGTTGGTGTCCTCTTGCAACTTCCTCTTGGGAAGGAGAATATCCCACAAGTAATGGATGAACCCGTGGACTGGATACACCTTACAAGAGAAATAAACTTTCATGACTCAGAAACGGCATGTAATTTTAAACAACTTTCCAATTTACTTTTATCACCAATTTTGCTTTGTTCTCTTGGCATTCTTAGTTGAAAGCTAAGCTTAGGAGGTTCATATGAAAATTTCTTAGACCTTGAAGGCCGCTTTTGATATGAATGCATTTTGACAGTTTTTAACCACTAGAGGGTGTTAGTTGATGTGTGTCATATATATAACACTGTGCTCACGCACGTGAAGTTACGTAGGAGTAATCACTGATTGGCTAAAGTGCAAGTCTGTCAAAATAACTGAAATAAGGGGGCAGTCTGCAAAAGCTTAGATACAAGGTAATTACAGAGGTAAAACGTGTATTATTGTAACTGTGTTGATTATGCAAAACTAGGGAATGGGTAATAAAGGGATTATTTATCTTTTTAAACAATAAAAATTCTGGTGTAGACTGTCCCTTTAACTGTGCTTGTAGTAAACTTTTTGCGTGTCAGGTAGCACTCGAATTACAAGTTGAAAGTAAACCATTTTCGCTTGCGCGATAACCCAACGTGCGTAACAAGCCAAACTTACAACATTGTGCGCAATAACCTTTTTCCCCCATAGAAGTCAGTGGAGCAAAAAAAAAAAAAAGGTACACTAACCAGACATAAAATATTTATATTTCACATAGAACATGTTCTATTTATTCATAAATACATTTATATAAATATATATATATAAATATATATATATATATATATATATATATATATATATATATAAAGAAAATGCTCATACATATGACTGTTACAGAATAATGTAGATGTAGTGTACAGGGTATTGCGGTGCATGTGTCAATAAGGGGTTAATGCAGAGGGCTCATGATGTGGTGAGTTTATGCTTGTTAATGATGTACAGCTGGGAAGAGTATTATAGGGTAGGTCTTAATCTCAATAGGGTTAAACACACAGCGGTAACAGCTGATAATCCAATTAGCAGCGCTAGTCATACAACTCCGTTGCAGTTTCCTGCTATAGACTTGCAGCGCTCTGCAGGTCCTCAGCTGTACTTATGCTATGAGCCCCCATTGCTGGTTTAAAGCACAGTGCAGTGTCATTTAAGACCTCTGCATCTCAATTTGTTAGAGGATAGGGCATGTAGTTGTTTGACTATAATAGTCTGATATTGATTTACAGGTGGCCCTCGTTTTACAACGGTTCAAATTTACACCTTTTCAGAATAACAACCTTTTTTTCCAGTCATGTGACTGCTATTGAAAAGCATTGAGAAGCATGCATTTATTAAAATAGCCAGTAGGTGGAGCTGCCCGCTTGTGTTGCAGCAAAGCCAAGCAAGCTGAAATTTTTCAGTTTAACCGTTGACCCTTAGCTATTGTGAGCAGATTTCAAAGTGAACAAGATCATCCGGTCTATATAACTCAGTCCAGAGTGGAAATGCATAGAAAGAACTGGTTGCAGAAAAATGCAAGTGAAGTCTTGTTGGTTGTGTGATTATTTATATTAGGTTTATAATGCCTGACTAGCATTTAAAGTGTTTATTATCAAAGCTTTAAAAATAATGTACAGTATTGGGTGTTACTTATGACAATTTTGAGAGGAGCCTGGAACCTATCTACCTCACTTCCCATTGACTTACATTATAAACCGGGTTTCAATTTACAATGGATTCAATTTACAACCATTCCATCTGGAACCTAACCCCGGCGTAAACTGAGGGCTACCTGTATTTGGGGTTTGAAGAGGTAGAGGGAGTACAGATCACACTTAGCTCATTGGGTATTTTTATTTATTTATTAAAGTCTGGCAGACATGATACGCTGTAGCGTATCATGTCTGCCAGACATCGCTGAATGCGGACAGCATACGCTGTCCGTATTCAACATTGCACAAGCAGTTCTAGTGAACTGCTTGTGCAATGCCGCCCCCTGCAGATTCGCTAGCAGGGGGTGTCAAACAGCCCGATCATATAGGATCGGGCGGATTGCTGTACGCAGCCTCAGAGGTGGCATATGAGTTAAGGAGCAGAGGTCTATAGACCGCTGCTTCTTAACTCCTGTTTCCGGCGAGCCTGAAAGTTCGCACGGAAACAGGGTAAATTGGCCCAATAATAAATTAACCCCATTGTGTGGACTGAAGAGAGCTCCCTGGTTGTGTTTACTGAACCCCAACAGTCCGTGCTGGGAGTAAGTATAAAGTATTTAACCCTTGCAGAGCCTGAGAGTTTTTTTTGTGATTCAGACAGAACATACCATTTAAAAAAAAAAAAAGTTTCCAAATGCAGGAATAGCTGGTTGTATGATACAAAATTAGGCGAGTTGTCAGTCACACTCTATACTTAATAAGCCAAATATAACCCAGAGGCAGATTTTTTTTTTTCACTTTCTGCAAAGAGATTTTTAGTGAAAATTTTTCTGCAGGCCATTTTTAAATACAATTCAATTTTAAATTAGGCAGTTACACTAAAGCACCAGTTCAATTGCAATGTGTTGGTTAACTAAAGAATAAAAACATTTTTAACGTTTGATAATATAGTGCAGTAGTTGAAAATTGCATTGTAAATTAGCTGCAGATAAACTAAATTATAAAATGTCTCTTGAATAAATTTGTTTCCTTTTCTTTAGGTCTAACATAGAAATGTAGTAATAAAAAGGTGCAATGTTCAAAAGAACGTCTTACATTCAGAACAAACAGCTTCGCAGACTGGGAAAGGCTAGGGCAAGTGTTTGGAAAAAAGGCCAGTTAATAATCAATGCCACTGCTGCTTTAACAGTGGCTACTGCATATTTGTCTGTTAACTTCAGAACAGTACTTTTCTCCGTCGATGCACTGGAAATCTTAAACAGTGCAGGCCAGGAACTCAGCTCTGTTTGAGAGAGTAGAGCTGCAAGTCAAAGCGCCATCAGTGCCTGCATGTGTCCTGTTCTTTCTACAGACATACTGTATTGTCTGCGATTACATCTCAGATCACTGTATGTTCTGCCTTGGGGAAATAAACTAATCAGTCTTATGCAGTATCTTTATTCTTTTCTTTCCTCTTTTTCCCCACCACCTTCACACAGACCCTTGGAAATGCCAATGTAACCCTGCAAGAAGGTCTCTTTCTTTCTCTGGAAGATTTAAATGCAAAATATTACTGATTGTTGTTTATGGAAGCTGCATCTTCCACTCTGTAATTTGAAATAACTTGAATAAAATTTTTTAAAAAAAAAAAAAAATAAAAAAAAATAAAAGAAAAAAGAAAAAAAAAAACTTTCCAATTTCCAATCCAGGAAATAGCGCTGCCATCTAGTGCTCTTGCAAATGCATAACATTCTTACAAAACTGCTGCCAGACACGTGCACACTCCTGAGCTTACCCCTGCATTTCAACAAAGGATAACTAGAACAAAGAAAATTGGATAATAGAAGTAAATTGGAAAATTGTTTAAAATCTCTGCTATATCCGAATAACAAAAACATAATTTATGTAAGAACTTACCTGATAAATTAATTTCTTTCATATTAGCAAGAGTCCATGAGCTAGTGACGTATGGGATATACATTCCTACCAGGAGGGGCAAAGTTTCCCAAACCTCAATATGCCTATAAATACACCCCTCACCACACCCACAATTTCAGTTTAACGAATAGCCAAGAAGTGGGGTGAAAAAGAAAGGAGTAAAAAGCATCAACAAAGGAAATTTGGAAATAATTGTGCTTTATTACAAAAAAATCATAACCACCATAAAAAGGGTGGGCCTCATGGACTCTAGCCAATATGAAAGAAATGAATTTGTCAGTTTAAGTTCTTACATAAATTATGTTTTCTTTCATGTAATTGGCAAGAGTCCATGAGCTAGTGACGTATGGGATAGCAATACCCAAGATGTGGAACTCCAGCGCAAGAGTCACTAGAGAGGGAGGGATAAATTAAAAAAAACAGCCATTTTCCCGCTGAAAAAATAATCCAGAACCCAAATAATAAGTTTATTCTTTAATGACAATGAAAAACTTAAAACATCAGCAGAAGAATCAAACTGAAACCGCTGCCCTGAAGAACTTTTCTACCAAAAACTGCTTCTGAAGAAGCAAATACATCAAAACGGTAGAATTTCGTAAATGTATGGCAAAGAAGACCAAGTTGCTGCTTTGCAAATCTGATCAACTGAAGCTTCATTCTTAAAAGCCACGAAGTGGGAGACTGGATCTAGTTTGAATGAGCTGTAATTCTCTGAGGGCGGGCCTGACCAGACTCCAAATAAGCTGAATGAATCAAAAGCTTTAACCCCCCCTCCCTCCCTGGCTCCTCTGCTGAATTACACATGGCATAGATCCCAAGATTTTGCTGTTTAGGGTTTGTTACTGTTACTATACTAGGACTGTTACTTGCTGGGTTGCACGTTTGTTATACTTTGCAAAGTTTGACTAGTGGTTATATCTGAAATGATTAGTATAAGACACTAAGCCTGGTTGATTGCAACCTATGTTTAGCATGGCTTCTGCTCACAGCCTCTGAGGATGGCACCGCAACATTATGTTGGAATGTTTGAAGTGTGTTGATGAAAATAACCAAAGTGCCATCTACTGCGAAACGGGCTTTCAACTAAATAACCACTCGCTCTCCTTTGATTCCTCCCCACCCTACCCTTCTTTCATATTCCCCACCTCCCTACCCTGTTCTCGTTCACGGTTCTGCCCTCCCATCCCCCCCCCGTCCATCTTTACCCCTCCCCCCCCCCCCCAGCAAGGTTAATTGGGAATTGGAGCATTTGGGCTCAGGATGGGGATCACTAAAGTACACTTTTGTGCATTTCCTCCCTGCTTACTGTAAATTAAAACTTGATATGTATTGTTTAACCAGAGCAACATAGGGATTAGTGCCATAACCTTCTGACTGAGTTAGCAATAGTAAACACAAAATTGTTTGTTTCATGTTTATTTATTTTTGTTCCTCCCCCCGTCCACCACAGTTTGCCTCCTTACCACCACCCGAGTAGGTCCCATCACCTTTTTCTCCCCATAGTCCCATCCCCCCCCTCCCCCCCTTCCCTCTTACTGGGGTTTTTTTTTTCCCAAAAACGGGCCTCGGGAAGAGATTGCTACGTTCTACTGTGTCTATTTCCTTCACCTTCACTATTTGAAAGTCCTGATTAGTTTAAAAGCATTGATGGAGTGTTGTGTTATCACTGTGAGTTTGTAGTGGTCCTATCATCTCAATTCGAGTTTGTGGAAAAATAAAGTTATAAAAAAAAAAAAAAAAATTGAAAAGAAGTCCGCAAAACTGCCTTAGTTCCTGATGAAAAATCAGTAAAAGGAGATTCAGCAAGAAATGAGGGCAGATAGCTCAGAAACTCGTCTAGCAGAAGAGGTGGCCAAAAGGAACAAACACTTTCCAGGAAAGTAGTTTTTAATGTCCAAAGAATGGCAGTAGGCTCAAATGGAGGAGCCTGTAACACCTTCAAAACCAAATTAATACTCCAATGGAGGAGAAATTGATTTAGATGACTAGCTTAATAGCGAACTAAAGCCTGTACAAAACAGTGAATATCAGGGAAGTTTTAGGCAATTCTTTCTATGAAATAAAAACAGGAAAGAGGCAGAGATTTGTCCCTTCAAGTGAATTGCAGGACAAACCCTTATGCAAACCATCCTGAAGAAACTGTAGAATTCTAGGAGATTCTGAAAGAATGCCAAGAAATTTATGAGAAGAACACCAGGAAATGTAGGTTTTCCCAAACGCGATAATAAATCTTCCTAGAGACAGATTTACGAGCTTGTAACGTAGTATTAATTACTGAGTCAGAGAAACCTCTATGACTTAGTACTAAGCGTTCAATTTCTATAGCTTCAAATTTAATGATTTGAGATCCTGATGGAAAAACGGACCTTGAGACAGAAGGTCCGGCCTTAACGGAAGTGGCCAAGGTTGGCAACTGGACATACGAACAAGATCTGCATACCAAAACCTGTGTGGCCACGCTGGAGCCACCAGCAACACAAATGATTGTTCCATGATGATTTTGGATATCACTCTTGGAAGAAGAACTGGAGGCGGAAAAATGCAAGCAGGATGATAACACCAAGGAAGTGTCAGCGCATCCACGTCTTCCGCCTGAACATCCCTGTACCTGGACAGGTATCTGAGAAGTTTCTTGTTTAGATGAGAGGCCATGAGATCTATCTCTGGAAGACCCCACATCTGAACAATCTGAGAAAACATCTGGATGGAGAGACCACTCCCCTGGATGTAAAGTCTGACGGCTGAGATAATCCGCCTCCCAATTGTCTACACCTGGGATATGCACCGCAGAGATTAAACAGGAGCTGGATTCCGCCAAAGCAAGTATCTGAGATACTTCTTTAACTGCTTGGGGACAGTGAGTCCCACCCTGATGATTGACATATGCCACAGTTGTGATATTGTCTGTCTGAAAGCAAATGAACGGTTCTCTCTTCAACAGAAGCCAAAACTGAAGAGCTCTGAAAATTGTTCTAAAATATTGATTGGTAATCTCGTCTCTTGAAATTTCCAAACCCCTTGTGCTGTCAGAGATCCCAACCTGAAAGACTTGCGTCTGTAGTGATCACAGTCCAGGTTGGCCGAACAAAGGAGGCCCTTTGAACTAAACGCTGGTGATTTAACCACCACGTTAGAGAGTGACGAATATTGGGATTTAAGGATATTAACTGTGATATCTTTGTATAATCCCTGCACCATTGATTCAACATGCAAAGCTGATATCTTTGTATAATCCCTGCACCATTGATTCAACATGCAAAGCTGGAGAGGTCTCATGTGAAAACGAGCAAAAGGAATCGCGCCGATGCTGCAGTCATGAGGCCTAAAACTTCCATGCACATAGCCACTGAAGGGAATGACTGAGACTGAAGGTGCCGACAGGCTGCAACCAATTTCAAACGTCTCTTGTCTGTTAGAGACAGTCATGGACACTGAATCTATCTGGAAACCTAAAAAGGTGACCCTTGTCTGAGGAATCAAGAAACTTTTTGGTAAATTGATGCTCCAACCATGTCTTTGAAGAAACAACACTAGTTGATTCGTGTGAGATTCTGCAGAATGTAAAGACTGAGCTAGTACCAAGATATCGTCCAAATAAGGAAACACCACAATACCCTGCTCTCTGATTACAGAGAGTAGGGCACCTAGAACCTTGGAAAAGATTCTTGGAGCTGTTGCTAGGCCAAATAGAAGAGCAACAAATTGGTAATGCTTGTCTAGAAAATAGAATCTCAGGAACTGATAATGTTCTGGATGAATCGGAATATGAAGGTATGCATCCTGCAAGTCTATTGTAGACATATAATGTCCTTGCTGAACAAAAGGCAGAATAGTCACTATCTTGAAAGTTGGTACTCTTACATAGCGATTCAAAATTTTCAGATCCAGAACTGGTCTGAATGAATGTTCCTTCTTTGAGACAATGAATAGATTTGAATAAAACCCCAGACCATGTTCCTGAAAAGGAACCGGCATGATTACCCCTGAAGACTCCAGGTCTGAAAACACACTTCAGAAAAACCTGAGCTTTTACTGGATTTATTGGGATACGTGAGAGAAAGAATCTTCTCACAGGAGGTCTTACTCTGAATCCTATTCGATACCCTTGACAGACAATGCTCTGAATCCATTGATTTTGGACAGAATTTTTCCAAAAATCCTTGAAAAAACGTAATCTGCCCCCTATCAGCTGAGCTGGAATGAGGGCCGCACCTTCATGCGGACTTAGGGGCTGACTTTGGTTTCTTAAATGGCTTGGATTTATTCCAATTTGAGGAAGGCTTCCAATTAGAAGCAGATTCCTTGGGGGAAGGATTAGATTTTTGTTCCTTATTTTGACGAAAGGAACGAAAACGGTTAGAAGCCTTAGATTTACCCTTAAGTTTTTTTTTATCCTGAAGGAGAAAAAACCTTTTTCCTCCAGTAACTGTTGAAATAATATAATCCAACTGAGAACCAAATAAATTATTACCTTGGAAAGAAAGAGATAATAATCTAGATTTAGATGTCATATCAGCATTCCAAGATTTAAGCCACAAAGCTCTTCTAGCTAAAATAGCTTAAGACATGGATCTAACATCAATTTTGATAATATCAAATATGGCATCACAAATAAAATGATTTGCATGTTGCAGTAAATGAACAATGCTAGATATGTCAGAATCCAACTCTTGTTGCGCTAAATTCTCCAACCAAAAAGTTGATGTCAGCCGCAAACATCAGCCAAAGAAATTGAAGGCCTGAGAATGATGACCTGAATATATATAGCTTTCCTTAGATAGGATTCAAAGTTTCCTATCTAAAGGTCTTTAAAACGAAGTACTATCTTCCATAGGAATAGTGGTACGTTTAGCAAGAGTAGAAATAGCCCAATCAACTTTGGGGATTTTTTTACCAAAACTCTATAGAAATTGCTGGTAAAGGATACAATTTTTTAAACCTTGAAGAAGGAATAACAAGAGTACCAGGCTGCTATTCCATTCCTTAGAAATCAAAATCAGAAATAGCATCAGGAATAGGAAAAACCTCTGGAGTAACCACAGGAAGTTTAGAAAACAGCATTTAAACGCTTTACTAGTCTTAATGTCAAGAGGACTAGCTTCCTCAATATCCAAAGTAATTAACACTTCTTTTAACCTAGAACAAATATACTCTATTTAAACAAATAAGTAGATTTGTCAGTGTCAATATCTGAGGAAGGATCTTCTGAATCAAGTTAGATACTCATCAGAGGAGGATAAATCATTATGTTGCCGTCAGTTTGAAATTTCTTCAACTTTTGATGAGAAGTTTTAAAAGACCTTTTACGTTTATTAGAAGGCGAAAATCCAGACAAAGCCTTCTGAATAGAATCATGTAACAAATATCTTTAAAATTCATAGGTATAAGCATGTACAATAGAAGTTGAAGGAACTGCAACTGGAAATGCACTATTACTGATGGATACATTCTCTGCGTGTAAAAGTTTATCATGACAACCATTACAAATGACATTCGGAGATAGAATTTCCACAATCTTACAACATATTCGCTTAGCTTTGTTAGAACCGATGTCAGGCAGCAACGTGCCAACAGATACTTCTGAGGCAGGATCAGATTGAGACATCTTGCAAAATGTAAAATCAAAAAAAAACATATAAAGCAAAATTATCAATTTCCTTATATGACAGTTTCAGGAATGGGGAACAATGCAAACAGCATAGCCCCTCTGACATAGGGAAGAGGCAAGAGGCCAAACAGCAATGGGGTATAAAACTACTGAAAAATTTGGCGCCAAGTATGACGCCCAAAACGTGAGAGAATTTTTTTTTGGGCGCCAACAACATCTGGAAATGACACACTTGCGTACCAACGACGCAACCGTGTTGTAAGACTCCCGCATCAACTACGACGCCAGAAGTGGACGAACTAGCGGCGACGAACGTACTTTTTTTGCGTCAAAAAAAATTATCGTGCCAAAAAGGACACAAAGTCTATCATTGGGCGCACCCGCAGGCCTAATGCTGGCCCGCAATTTGAAAGTAAAAAAGTAGTCAATTTGAAAAAAAGACTAAACCCCAGGTAAGAAAAAAAAAATTTCTTAATATGTTTAATTTCCTCAAATTTGGAAACTGACAGTCTGCACAAGGAAATACATGAACCTGACTCATGGCAAATATAAGTACAATACATATATTTAGAACTTTATTTAAATGCATAAAGTGCCAAACCATAGCTGGGGTGTCTTAAGTAATAAAAAACATACTTACCAAAAAGAAGACAACCATTCACACATAGCCAAATCAGTACTGAAACAGTTATCAGTAGAGTCCAATGGTATATGAGAGTATATCGTCGATCTGAAAAGGGAGGTAGGAGATTAATCTCTACGACTGATAACAAGAACCTATTAAATAGATCCCCGTGACGAAAACCATTGCATTCAATAGGTGATACTACCCCTCACAGCCCTCTAACATTCACGGTACCTGAGTGAAATCGGGCTTCAAATGCTGAGAAGCGCAGATCAACGTAGAAATCTTAGCACAAACTTACTTCACCACCTCCATAGGAGGCAAAGTTTTGTAGAAACTGAGTTGTGGGTGTGGTGAGGGGTGTATTTATAGGCATTTTAAGGTTGGGAAGCTTTGCCCCTCCTGGTAGGATTGTATATCCCATACGTCACTAGCTCATGGACTCTGCCAATTACATGAAAGAAATTGGTTTTATGTCCTTTAAAGTTCTCAGGTTATTGAGGTTGTCATTAAATCTAAAGAAATGTCCCTTAATGAAATAATGTTAAAGTAGTAACAAATGCACATTCAACAGCGCTATACACGGTAGAATTAGTTTATAGAACTAGTGCTGCCGTTTAAATCTCATTTCCCCTGCAATGTGCTATATCTTTAATGTGTTTCCAATGACTTCTTTACACCAGCTGCAGAGTATTAAATGCACGGGCAAATTATTCCTTTATTTTTATATTTGGAAGAATCTGGTTTTGCTAATTGAAACACTACAGGAACAAGTCCCATTCAAATTGGAAGAGGCCTGAAGAAGAGTAAACCCGCTTATCTAATATATTCTTTACACACAAAAGGGTCAATACTTAGGGTACTGATCTTTTTAATATTTAATTGCTAGAATAACCCGAAATGTTTTAAACTTATGGCAGCTGGTGTAAGTCATTGGGGAAACATTAACCCATCCACTACCGGGACTTTACGAGAAAAAAACAAATACAGAAGAATTTTTAACATTTTTGCTTTCACACCATTGAAACAGAATTAAAACCTTGTTTTTTATTTACCTGTCAAAACATACATACATACATATATATATATATATATATATATAACCCAAAGTATTGATCTAGGGGCCCATTTTTGTATATTTCAGTGACACCATTTCACCGCCAAAATGTGATAAAATAAATTTTTTTTATTTATTTTAACATTGTTGCTAAATCTCCTTTGTTCAGAAATAGCGGACATAGAAAATAGCTTTTTGGTAATTAGAAGGTTTTATTAAATAGGTTTAATTTTATTTTGATATTTTCCGCACTGTAGGATCCCCCCTTACCTCCCTGATCCCCCTAAACAGTTCTCTAAACCTTCCCCCTATTGAGCCACCATCTTTTAAATTTTATTTTCAAACAAAACATGAAGCGCAACAACTCATCTGTGGGACAGGAGCCTATTCGCTAAGAAGGACAACTGCCCACAAACTTTATTGGGTGGATAGTGGCTTGCGCCACAAAGCCTAGAACAAAAAACGTCAAGCCCCAATAATTTCAGCACAGAAAAAGATGTATTTCATGAAAAAAAAAAAAGAACACACAACTTACACTCCCTCTTCCCTCTTTTTGATGCAACAAACAGAAATGTCTAACTACAAAAGAGAAAAAAAATACATAATATTTAGAGCAAATTCTGCAACTAGCTTCAAATTTATTCTGACCACATTTATGTACAAACGTGCAGTCTAAAAAAGAAGATCTTAGACATTAATTTAATCACATGTGAAAGAGCAGATAGGTAGAACATTAGAAAAGTGCATTTAAATGTTCCTGTAACTGGTCCAGCAGCTGGAGGAGACCAGGAGATGCCATATATAATCATCGTTTCTTTCCAATATGAACCCTTTGATGAGACTGAAGATTTCCCCTCCATTTAAAGCATTTGCCACACTCTGTACACGTGTACGGCTTCACACCAGTGTGAATCCTTTGATGAGACTCAAGATGCCCTTTTAGTTTATAACTTTTACCACAATCCAAACACACAAATGGTTTTTCACCAGAGTGAACCATCTCAATGATTGGAGGGAGGCATAACTAATGAAGCTTTTCTCACATAACTCACATTTGTAAGGTCTCTCTCCTGTGTGAATCCTTTCATGATATTTGAGGTGTCCTAGTTCTGTAAAGTTGCTGCCACATTCAGTGCATGTATAGGGTTTCTCCCCTGTGTGAATTCTTTGATGACATAAGAGAGTCCCCTTTTTGGCAAAGCTTTTCCTGCACTCTGTACATGTATATGGTTTTTCCCCTGTGTGAGTCATTTGGTGAGCTACAAGATTTGCTTTTCTTGTAAAATGGTTCCCACACTCCTTGCACGTGAACTGTTTTTCCCCAGTATGTGATCTTTGGTGGTTAAAGAGAGTGATTTTTTGTGAGAAACTTTTCCCACATTCGGTACACGTGAATGGTTTTTCCCCAGTGTGAGTCCTAAGGTGGTATCGAAGAAATATCTTTTTTGTGAAACTTTTACCACACTCCATACATGAATGAGGTTTAACTCCCGTGTGAATCATTTGGTGAGAGACCAGATTCTTCTTCTTTGTAAAACTTTTCTCACACTCTGTACAGGTGAAAGGTCTCTCTCCTGTATGAGTCCTTTGGTGAGCTAAGAGATTATACTTCCGTGCAAAACCTTTCCCACACTCAAACATGTAAATGGCTTCTCTCCTGTATGCATGATTAGGAGATTTGCCCCAGTACTGAACCATTCGTTACACACAGAGTTAGTCATTGTTATTTTCTACTCTATACAGTTTTTAGAAATTCACAATGAACTTGCAATGGTTGCTAGGAGATATCCAATGTCTGATAACATTCATTAGGTTTTCAGTGGGCTCAGTCCCTGTCTTATTTCTTGATGTAACAGTTCTCATACGAACAGCAAGTAATTCTCTGGAAAAGCAGTGAAGAAAAAAAAAAAGTTATGTTTAGGAAACAAAACAATATTTGGGTATAAAGTACAATAAAGATAAAAATCTTATAAAGAGAATAATCATTTGACATTGGCATACAGTACGGCACTAGTCATTTAGCCTTTAAAAGGGAAAGTCCACTTGAAAATGTTTATGGTTTAAAAAGATAGATAATCCCTGTACTACCCATTCCCCAGTTTTGCATAAACAACAGTTATATTAATACATTTTTTACCTCTGCGATTACCTTAAATCTAAGCCTCTGCAGACTCCCCCCACCCCCCATTTCAGTTCTTTTGACAGACTTGCTTGTTAGCCATTTAGTGCTGACTCTTAGGTAATTTCAAGGGAGTGAGCACAATGTTATCTATATAGCACACATGAACTAGCACCTTTTAAAATGCACTTCAAACGGCTTTTTGAAGACAAAAGTAAATTGGAAAGTTGTTTTAAAATTGCATGCCCTATCTGAATCAGGAAAGTTTATTTTGACTTGACGGTCCCCTTTAAAAAGGGATATTAAACCAATATTTTTTTCTTTCATGATTCAGATAGAGCATAACCAAAACTAGAGTGGGAGCTAGCTGCTTGTCTCTTGTGATTGGCTAACTAGATGTGTTAAGCTAGCTGCCAGTAGTGCAATGATCTTTCAGCAAAGGATAACAAGAGAATGAAGCAAATTTGACAATAGAAGTACATTGGAAAGTTGTTTAAAATTCTATGTTCTATCTAAAGCACAAAAGAAAATTTTAGGGTTTCCTGTACCTTTAACCCTTAAGTGACCACAGCACTTTAGTTTTCTGAATGTTTGGGACCAGAGCTGTTTTTACATTTCTGAGTGTTTGTGTTTAGCTGTAATATTCCTCTTACTCAATTACTGTACCCACACATATTATATACCGTTTTTCTCGCCATTAAATGCACTTTCTAAAGATACCATTATTTTCATCATATCTTATAATTTACTATAATTTTTTTTATTAAAATATGATGAAAAAAAATAGAAGAAAAAAAGAAAAAAAACACACACACACTTTTTCTAACTTTGACCCCCAAAATCTGTTACACATCTACAACCACCAAAAAACACCCAATGTTTACATGTTCTTTGCAAGTTATAGGGCAAGAAGTACAAGTAGCATATATATTTATTTATTTTTTACAACATCCCAAAGTATTGATCTAGGCCCCTTTTGGTATATTTCATGCCACCATTTCACCGCAAAATGCGATCAAATAAAAAATAATTTACTTTATTACAATTTTAGGTTTTTCACTGAAATGATTTACAAACAGTTAGTGCAATAATGGCACACATTGTTTTAAATGCTTCTCTGGGATCCCCTTTGTTCAGAAATAGACATATATGGCTTTGGCATTGCTTTTTGGTAATTAAGAAGGGCCGCTAAATTCCGCAGCGCACCACATCTTGTATTATGCCCAGCAGTTAAGGGGTTAATTAGGTAGCTTGTAAGGGTTAATTTTAGCTTTAGTGTCGAGATCAACCATCCATCTGACACATCCCACCCCTGATCCCTCCCTGACCCCCCCCCCCCCCAGTCTGCTCATAAACTATTGCCCAGTTTTCTCAAAACCAAAATTTTCTGTAGTGTAGATCAGGGGGTGGGATGTGTCAGGTGGGAGGCTGATCTCTACACTAAAGCTAAAATTAACCCTTCAAGCTCCCTATAAGCTACCTAATTAACCCTGTCACTGCTGGGCATAATACAATTGTGGTGAACACAGGGGATCCCAGAGAAGCATTTACAACTATTTGTGCCATAATTACACAAGCTGTTTGTAAATAATTTCAGTGTGAAACCTAAAGTTTGTGAAAAAATGAACTTTTTTTTTTTATTTGTGGCAGTTGGCGGTGAAATGAAATATACCAAAATGGGCCTAGATCAATACTTTGGGTTGTCTACTACACTAAAGCTAAAATTAACCCTACAAGCTTCCTAATTAACCCATTCACTGCTGGGCATAATACACGTGGTGCGCAGCGGCATTTAGCAGGCTTCTAATTACCAAAAAAACAACGCCAAAGCCATGCAAGTCTGCTATTTCTGAACAAAGGGGATCACAGAGAAGAATTTACAACCATTTGTGTCATAATTGCACAAGCTGTTTGTAAATAATTTCAGTAAAAAACAACAACTAAAGTTTGTGAAAAAGTGAATGATTTTTTTTATTTGATCGCATTTGGCGGTGAAATGGTGGCATGAAATATACCAAAATGGGCCTAGATCAATACTTTGGGTTGTCTACCAAAAAAAAATATTTTTTTTTTATATATACATACATATATATACTAGTCCTAAAGCCCGTTCACACGGGGCCGTGTTATTGTTTCATATATATATATATATATATATATATATATATATATATATTTATATTATTTATTTTTTTCTCTCTCTCAGCTGTGCGCCTTCACGTGCCGGTCCTCGCGCTGCTGTTTTCACCTGCAGGGGTGCGCGTCTGCGATCAGCTGTGCTCTTTCACTTGCCCGGTCCCTCGCGATTGGTGCGCGTGCGAGGTCGGGGTGGGTGCGCGTGCGATCAGCTGTTGCGCTTTCTAAGGCCAAGTATTTGTCTGTACCTAGCTGCGCATGACGGCCTTCAGACAATCACTTGCCTTTTATAATATAGGATATATATTATATATAATATATCACAAGTACTATATATATATAATGATATATAGACATTTATATTATACACACACCACATATAGTATATATACTATATATATCACTTACATACAACAGATCATACATATACACACATACATATACACACAGCACACATATACAGATACACATCACACGTCAAGGTTTTCAGGCGATTCCTGACAGATATCAGTGTTCCAATGTAACATCGCTATTTGGGGGGGGGCGGGGGGGGGGGGGGAATTGGAAAATGGAGAATAGCAAAGTGCTACTTGTATTTTATTGCCCTATAACTTTCATATAAAAAGCAAAGACATTGTAAAGATTTGGTATTTCTAAACACAGGACGAAAATTTAGGAAACTAATTTAGCATTGGGTGTTTTATGGTTGTTGTAGATTGTTAACCAGATTTTGGGGGTCAAAGTTAGAAAAAGTGTGATTTTTTCCCCATCATATTTTATACTTTTTTTTTTTTTTAATAGTAAATTATAAGATGTGATGAAAATAATGGTATCTTTAGAAAGTCCATTTAATGGCGAGAAAAACGGTATATAATATGTGTGGGTACAGTAAATAAGTAAGTAAGAGAAAGATTACAGCCAAACACAAACACCGCAGAAATGTAAAAACAGCTCTGGTCCCAAACGGTCAACAAATGGAAAAGTGGTCTGGTCACTAAAGGATTAAGGAATAAAAACCATTACTTTCACAGCAGTCAATTTGTTCATTAAATGATAAGGTTCCTAACCTTTTTGCTATATATTTCACATGGTTTCCCAATGTACTATCAGTGATTGGCTCTATTTGCCTTGTGGCATACAGTCTAATTACAGTGTAGCTAGGTTTGCCACCTTTGCCATGTTTTCCTTGACACTTATAAGTTACACATGCTGCAGGGTATGCAGGGGAGGAACATGAATAGTGCATTTAACTAGTGCTGTCCAAAAACACAATACATGTTCCTCCCTGCACGCCCTGCAGCATGTGCAACTTATAAGTGTTTAGGATTACCTGACTGAGGTGGCAACTCTAAGGGCTTGATTTATCAAGCGACAGCGGCGTACATTATGTGCCCCTGTCCGCCGCAGCTATCCTCTGGCGGGCAGAATTTAGTTGGCGGAATTCAGCATAGCACAAGAGTCTAATGACCGCTGCTTGATAAATACTGACTGCAGGTTCCATACTGTCCCAACTTTTTCGCAATTGGGGGTTGTATAAGGTCACTTCTGATATTTATAAATATCTAGAATATCCTATTTTCTGCTTTGGGTGACAAGAGCTTGGATTCCAGCTTCATGAGGAATGCTAGTGTATAAGGATGAAATGGTACACGAAATCCACAAGAGATCAGCTTCCCCCCAAAAAGCTTAAAAGTTCTTAATTACGTCAGTAATGTATTTTAAATAGGACTTTACACTAGCATTCCCCATGAAGCTGGAATCCAAGCTCTTGTCACCCAGAGCAGAAAATAGGATATTCTAGATATTCATGTAGTATTCCTCAAAGAAGGGATACATTTTATATTTGAGAATAATTATTTTGAATTGGAGATCAATTTTTCATACAAATACAGGGAACAGCCATCAGCCATGGGGATGCCCATGGCCCACCATATGCATATAATTTAGAGGACAGTTGTATTTGGAACAATAATCCATATTGGAGCAATCTAGTCAAATTGTATAGATACATTGACAATATTTTAGTAATCTGGAAAGGGGGTCACATGGAAGCTGAAAATGCGATATAGTATATTAACAATAATCATTACAATTTGAAAATGTATGCAAATATTACAAATGATCGCATCAAATTTTTAAATCTAGGACTATTATTCGATCCCTCTAAACTTCTATTCCTTACCACCTCTTTTGGACTGTTCCAGTGGACATCTCCAATCCACTGTGAAGGCAACTCAATTGACATGGTCTTCACCAATCTCTGTGCCGTTTCAAACTTCTCTAACTTTCCCTTTCCTCTCTCTGACCACCATCTACTAACTTTCTCTCTTTCTCTACCTGCTGCATCTTTGCAAGCCGCCAACAAACTGCTACCTTACAGGAATTTAAATAAATTGGATCTCAGACTTTTCCACTCAACTGAATCTTCTGCTCTGACATTTCATCCCTCTCTTGTCTAAACCTTGTGGCCTTACAGAATAATTCAGTGCTAAAATCAACACTTGACAAAGCTGCACCCCCACTGTTTGCCGTAAATCAATCACTCGATGACAACAGTGGCACACCAAACAGACCAGATATCTTCAGCGATGTTCACGGGCTGCTGAACGGCAGTGGAGGAAATCACGCACCCGTTCTGATTTCCTACATTATAAATTCATCCTAAAGCCATACAACTCTGCCCTCAGCCTGCCCAAACAAGTCTATTTCTCCTCCCTTGTGATAACTCAAAAATCCAACCCCAAAAATCTGTTCTACACCCGCTTGCACCTCTGCCCACTAACTCACTGCTCAGAATATTGCTGATCACTTCAAAAATAAAATTGACACTATTAGGAAAGACCTCTACACCTCACACTGTTCAAAACCAGCCTTCTATTAACAAACCTCTCTGCTTCTTTGCTCCTGTAACAGAGAAAGAAGTCTCTGTACTCTTATCTTCAGCTCATCTCACAAGCTGCCCACTATATCCTATTCCTTCACATCTTCTTCCCTCTCTCTGCTTCACTAACCCTATCCTAACTCACCTCTTTAACAAGTCTCTCACTGCTGGCGCATTTCCTGATACATTCAAGCATGCATGCATCAATTACACCAATCCTAAAAAACGCCTTCACTTGACTCCTCCATCCCTTCTAACTATCGACCAGTCTCCTTACTTCCCTTTGATTTCAAATTATTGGAACGACTGGTCTATAATCACCTAACTCAATTTTTCACAACTAACTCCTTACTTGATCCACTAAAATCTGGTTTCTACCCTAAACATTTATCAGAAACCACTCTTACTTAAGTATCAAATGTCCTGTTATCACCTAAAACAATTTTTCTTGACCTACCCGCTGCTTTCGACACACAGTTGACCATCCTCTCCTCCTAAAAATCCTACATTCATTTGACATCCGAGACACAGCCCTCTCCTGGTTTGCTTCATATCTCTCAAACTGCTAGTTTTCAGATTCCTTTAACAACACATCTTCTGATCCTTTGTGCCTCAGTTGGAGTACTGCAAGGCTCTCTCTTGGGTCCTTTGCTTTTCTCACTCTATCCTTGGAAAACGTATAGCCTCCTTTGGCTTCCAGTACCACTTATATGGGGATGATACCCAAATCTATCTTTCCTCCCCTGATATCTCTCCCACTTTACTTAACCAGATTTCCAACGGTCTCTCTGCTATCTCCTCTTGGATGTCCTCACACTACCTCCAACTCTGAGCTGCTTCTTATTCCCCCCTCTTCCAGACATCCGACACCTGAAATTTCTCTGATGGTCGGAGACTATTCTCCACACCATACCCCAGGTCCGCTGTCTTGGGGTCACACTTGACTCAGAACTTACATTCAACCCATATATACAAGCACTTACCGCAACATTTCCAGAATTCGTCCCTTCCTCAAAAAACAAGGAAAATACTAATTCCTTCCCTCATTTTGTCACGCATCAACTATTGCAATCTACTTCTAAATGGCCTCCAAAACACTGCCTCTCTTCTCTCCAATCTATTATGAATCCTTCAGCTAGGCTCATCCACAAGTTGGCAATCTACATCAGCAGCTCCGCTCTGCCAGTCTCTACACTGGTTCCCCATACACTCCAGAATACAATTTAAAGTATTAACCCTTACTTACAAAGCAATCAACAGCCTCACTCCCAACTATATTTCCTCTCATCTCCAAATACTCTGACCCGTCCTCTTTGATCAACCTCTGACCTACGTCTCTCCACTCCTGTTATCCATACATCCCACTCCCACCTCCAAGACTTCTCATCTCTCTACCCCGCTCCTTAAAACTGTCTCCAACCTTGTATCGCTTCAGACCGCTCCTTTAAAACACACCTAATTCAGAGAGGCTTCAATCTCTCCTCCATCTCTACTCATCCGAACCAATATAATTCTAAACTCTGAGATTCACTGCTGCAACTACAATCTATGTAACAAGCTACCCCAAACCTTAGGTCTCTGCACCCTCAACCTGTAGACTGTAACCTCCTTTGGAGCAGGACCCTTTTTCTCTGTACTAGATTTGTTTAGTTATGTTTTGCATTTTAATCACAAATCCTTGTCATTGTATACCCCTATTTTTTGTACCCAGCGCTACGGAATCTTGCGGCAATATACACATACATTCATCATATCATCATCATCATGTTGCAGTCATTGATTTAGGAAAACAACAGACAGAAACGGATTCCTCAATGCCAAAAGTGGCCACCTTACCAGCTGGAAGTCCAGTATACCATTTGGACAGAATTAGGAGGAAGTGTTCTAAGGTGGAGAACTTCCATAAAGGAAGCTGATATTTTTGAACAAAAGTTACTTAAAGGGACATTAAACACTAAATAAATGCTAGATAGAATGATGTAGATGTATTTTTTGAAGTTTCATTAGTGATTTAAAATATTGACAAAATAAGTAAAGTTGTAAAGTCTATAAAACAATGGAAGCTGCCATGTTGTAACTTAGGTTACCTTCTCTGCTATAGGCAATTAGAGACAGTTATAAATAGGTCACTAGAGTGTGCAGCCAACGGCTGTGTGGAATATAACAGTGTTCTGCACTTCCACTTCTAACAGGAAGTGAAAAGCTCACAATTTCAGAATGAAATTACAGAAAAGGAGACAAAAATAATGAAAGTATATTACACCGGTTTTTATTGTATATACGATTTATCATTTTATATTACCATCTCAAAGTGTTTAATGTCCCTTTAAAAAGGGACACTAAACCCAAATTGTTTCTTTAATGATTCATATATAGCATGCAATTTTAAGTAACTTTCTATTTTACAGTAACGACAAAGAAGCTACGATCTTACCGGAATGATGAGCAAGGAGAGGAGGACGTATAAATATAAAAAAGTTCAATTTATTGATTCCATTTAAAAAGCGAAAAAAGATACAGCAAGACAGAAAGAACTTCTGACGCGTTCCCTGCCTCAGGGGCAATTCATCAGAGCTGAGAAACAAGCGTCACTAACAGCTGTTAAATCCACACAGAGGGAAATAGTATAACCAATCAAAGGTAGACTTTACAATCACTTAGATTTAACTCTTTCAATATCTCCATATAGATATATATTTCATAATACACATACATAATAAAATTTATTTAGCAACTATGAGATGGACTTGTTTAAAAACGGTGTACATTATATCAAGTTCGAAAATTATTCTTGGGACAACCCTATATGAATGTTAAATATGCATGCGGACCTGAAGGTCATTCAGAGTGAATGGTAGACAGCAATAATAGACACGTATAAAGAACAGGTATATAAGATAAATACAATATAATTCAACTGTCACACTGCTGTAAACCAATCACTCCTCACAACAATCAAAATACCACCGTATCATATCTAGGAGCGTCTTTAGCAGGTCCTTTAATTTTTAATGAGTTTCATATTTAGTGTGATATAACGAATAAGAGGAGGATATATCATCCATTTAAAATAAGAAACAGTTAAGCATGAAAAGGTTTCAATTACTATTTGTATTGATCCTATTCTTTGTCTATAAAAAGTTAAACATCACTGATCTTATTTATACCAACTGGGAATCCTGTTTTAAGGGTATAAATCCAAAAAGATTTCTTTTTTTGCTTAGTGCCTGATATCTATCTCCTCCCCGTGGACCTAAAGAAACATATTCTATTCCCTGAAGGCTGAAATAGTTTTAGTGGCTACCATGTAGTGCAAAATGTTTGGCAACTGGTGTCTTGGGTATTTCAGCTTCTATGGAAAGCAAGTGTTCCCTTATCCTGTCCTTTAAAAACCTTGAGGTGAGTCCTACATATTTACAGCATTGGCAAGTAATGAGGTATACCACATATGTAGAATTGCAGTCAATCCGATCTTTGATTTTATATATTTTACCTGTGTTTGTTGAGGTGAAACTATCACCTGTTTGTACATATTCACAACATTTGCAAGGCCTGCCCCCACATCTATAGAAACCAACTTTTTTAGTCAGCCAGTTTTTATTCATGCTCAATGTATTGGGGTCTTTTTTAGAACTGAAATTTTTCATAACTTTTTCTCCAATGGTCTCAGATTTACGAGAAACAAAATTACACATGGTAGAGATAGATTGTAGATCTTTATCACTCTCTAATATTGGTAATCTCTTTTTGATGATATTGCATATATCCTGATATTGTTTACTGTATTTCGTTATAAAATTTATACCTGTTCTTTCTACATTCTTTTTGATATTATCTTTTAATAGGTTATCTCTATTGAAATGTGAAACTTGTTCGGATATTCTCCTAAGACTATGAGCTTCATATCCCCCCTGTCTATCAGACGTACTGTTAAGTCATTAGCATGTTTCCAATAACTCTCTAAACTAGTACAATTACGTCTTAAGTCTCGCATATTGCCCTTTAAGTATACCCTTCTTAAGATGGAATGATGTAAAGATTCTGCTCTTAATATGGTATTTCCTGTTATTTCTTTTCTAAATACTTCAGTAACCACTTTGTCTTCTGAGTGACAGATTAAGACATCTAAATAGGGTATATTATTTTCAGAGGCTTCACATGTGAATTTTAAATTCCCCATGTTCTCATTGAGATAACACAAAAATTTCTCCAATTGTAAATTGGAACCATCCCAAACTATCAAGATATCATCAATATATCTAGTGTACATTTTTATATTAACTCTGAACTCATTATCCATGTTGAATATGGTTTCCATCTCAAAATTCGCAAGGTACAGATTTGCATACGACGGGGCGAATTTGGCCCCCATCTCAGTGCCTCTTAATTGTAAAAAGAATTCCCCATTAAAAATAAAAAAAATTGTGATATAGCAAAAAGGAAATAGATTCTACAATAAAGGTAATTAAATCATTGTTATATTCTGAGTATTTCTCTAGCATATTTCTGATTGCAATAATCCCCAAATCGTGAGGTATACACGAGTATAGCGATATAGCATCAATGGTTACAAAATTGCACATGGAAGGATGGCTACAAATTTGTAACAATCTCAGCAGATGCTTTGTATCCCTGAGGAATCCTGGACGAGATTGTACCACTGGTTGTAGTTGCGCATCTACCCATTTGTCCCAGTCTCTTCCCCAGGGAGCCAATTGCTGAAATAATTGGTCTCCCTGGGGGGTCCACCAGAGATTTATGTACTTTGGGCAGAATTTTGAAGACAGGCACCCTGGGTGACTACTCAACATAAATAAATTTACAAGTTTTATTTGTAAGTATTGAATTTTCCATTCCCATGTCTAATAGATGCTTTAACTCTCTTTGGTATTTGTCAGTCGGATTGAATGTCAATTTCTTATAAGATATTGATCTCTGTTTAGTATCACTATTGAACCACCTTTATCCGAATCGACAATCACCTAATCTGAGTTATTTTTTAAAGTATTTAATGCATCCATCTTTTTTTACTTAGGTTGTTACGAATATGAGTTTCAGTTAGTTTTCTTCTATTAGTTTCCTCAGATAGAGATATAAGATCTTGTTCTAATATAGAATGGAATATCTCTATTACATCATTACGAGAATTTATTGGATAAAAACTACTCTTTTTAGATTCTTTGATCAGTTGTTTTTTACCTATGCCTTCTGACCTTGAATTACTTTCCTGTGAATCACAAAGTGTAACTATATCACACAAAGTTTCAAAATCACAATCATCATTCAATACCGGAACAATATTATACATCTCATTTGTATTCTTAGTAGTATTTAAATCTCTGAAATGCTTTTTAAGAGTAATTTTTCTTATAAATTTATTAATGTCCAGTATAGTGTTGAATAAGTTAAAGTCTCTTGTAGGTGAGAAACCAAGGCCTTTAGATAATACTTCTTCATAGCAACTTAAAAGGTACACCGGATAGATTGATTATTTTCAATTTTTGTTGTTGTTCTTTTTCTTCCACTGGGTCCTGCGGCTCGGATACCGTTGCGTTAGTGTGGCATTTGTCCCCAGGGATTCCACTTGTACCTCCTCACTTTTCTCTCTTACTGGATTTTTGAAACCTTCCCCATTTTTTGGCTTCGTTCCCAGCTCTGTTTGTGATCTAATTGGAGTTGAAGTAGTAATAGCGGCTGGAGTAGGAGTGATTGGGGTATCTACAGAAGTAGTAATCTCTAAGGCAGATTCACTGGTACCTGTAGTGTTTTCAAAGCTTGAAAATGTCACCTTTTTCTGATGGCTTTTATTTCCTTTATTTTTGTTGTTACGTTTCTGTTCTTTTCTTTCAATGTTCCAATTGTAGACTATACCTAAATCATAGTCTTTACAATCTCTTTCATATTTTTTAAATTTATTATCAGACAGTTCTACACTTATTTTTTCAAGTGTCTCATCCAGTTGTTTCTGATAAGGTGTCATCCTCTCATCCTCTTTGAATTCTTCCAATTGTTAATCTAATGCTTCACTCTCACTCAACACTCCACTGCGCTGCTCTTTCTTGAATTTAACCAATTTCCCCATTAAAATGAGTGAGCAGTCAGATAAAGATTAATTCCAATCACTCATAAAATCAGGGAATTCTTTATAGAAAGCTGGGAACTTTTTTATCCTCAAACCACGTGGTATTTTATTTTCTTCCAAGTAGTGTTCCAAAAACTCAATATCCCACCAAAGTTTCAGCTCTCTGTCTGATATGAACTTTTTCTTTATTTGCAAAAAGGGTTACCAATTCTAACTTATTGTGTTCTGTTGCTGTGCCTTTAAATAACTGTTGAAACCTCTCTCCTGCTCTTATCCATTATAGCCAAATTAATATGAATCTTGGGTAGATTTTTTCACACACTCAGTTATTCATGGAGTAAATCTGAAGCAAATATAGTCCAATATCGTTGATAATTGAATGTGTGTATTTAATTAGAACAGTTGTAAACCTGTAAATATACTCTTTTCAGAGTCCCACACTTGCAGTTATGTACAGGGTGTAAATTGCTGGCAATCCAGTAAATATTACTCCTCTCAGAGTCCCATACGTGCGGTATAAATACAGGATGCAAATAAATGTTTAACAGCACTATTATCCCAAGAACAGTTCAAGTAAATGAGAAATGAAGGCTTACCACACGCTCTGCGGCTCCTCAAGAGTATGGATGATATCTCCGTGAGATCCTCTCCTGTTGTCAGGTAGCCAGTCTGTTTATTTAGTATAGCGTGTAACGCCAAACTCTGTTGTACTGTGAACAGCCTCGTTCTCAAGCCGGCAACTCGTCATCCAGCTAGGCTAACCAGTAAGATCGTGGGGATCCTCCACACCCCCAGAGCAATACAGAAAGTCACAGTAATGACAAAGAAGTTACGATCTTACCGGAATGATGAGCAAGGAGAGGAGGACGTATAAATATAAAAAAGTTCAATTTATTGATTCCATTTAAAAAGCGAAAAAAGACACAGCAAGACAGAAAGAACAGCTGACGCGTTTCCTGCCTCAGGGGCAATTCATCAGAGCTGAGAAACAAGCGTCACTAACAGCTGTTAAATCCACACAGAGGGAAATAGTATAACCAATCAAAGGTAGACTTTACAATCACTTAGATTTAACTCTTTCAATACCTCCATATAGATATATATTTCATACTACACATACATAATAAAATTAATTTAACAACTATGAGATGGACTTGTTTAAAAACGGTGTACACTATATCAAGTTAGAAAATTATTCTTGGGACAACCCTATATGAATGTTAAATATGCATGCGGACCTGAATGTCATTCAGAGTGAATGGTAGACAGCAATAATAGACACGTATAAAGAACAGGTATATAAGATAAATACAATATAATTCAACTGTCACACTGCTGTAAACCAATCACTCCTCACAACAATCAAAATACCACAGTATCATATCTAGGAGCGACTTTAGCAGGTCCTTTAATTTTTAATGAGTTTCATATTTAGTGTGATATAACGAATAAGAGGAGGATAGATCATCCATTTAAAAATAAGAAACAGTTAAGCATGAAAAGGTTTCAATTACTATTTGTATTGATCCTATTCTTTGTCTATAAAAAGTTTAACATCACTGATCTTATTTATACCAACTGGGAATCCTCTTTTAAGGGTATAAATCCAAAAGATTTCTTTTTTGCTTAGTGCCTGATATCTATCTCCTCCCCGTGGTCCTAAAGAAACATATTCTATTCCCTGAAAGCTGAAATAGTTTAAGTTGCTACCATGTAGTACAAAATGTTTGGCAACTGGTGTCTTAGGTATTTCAGCTTCTATGGAAAGCAAGTGTTCCCTCATCCTGTCCTTTAAAAACCTTGAGGTGAGTCCTACATATTTACAGCATTGGCAAGTAATGAGGTATACCACATATGTAGAATTGCAGTCAATCCGATCTTTGATTTTATATATTTTACCTGTGTTTTTTGAGGTGAAACTATCACCTGTTTATACATATTCACAACATTTGCAAGGCCTGCCCCCACATCTATAGAACCAACTTTTTTAGTCAGCCAGTTTTTATTCATGCTCAATGTATTGGGGTCTTTTTTAGAACCTCAAGGTTTTTAAAGGACAGGATGAGGGAACACTTGCTTTCCATAGAAGCTGAAATACCCAAGACACCAGTTGCCAAACATTTTGCACTACATGGTAGCCACTAAAACTATTTCAGCTTTCAGGGAATAGAATATGTTTCTTTAGGACCACGGGGAGGAGACAGATAGGCACTAAGCAAAAAAGAAATCTTTTGGATTTATACCCTTAAAACAGGATTCCCAGTTGGTATAAATAAGATCAGTGATGTTAAACTTTTTATAGACAAAGAATAGGATCAATACAAATAGTAATTGAAACCTTTTCATGCTTAACTGTTTCTTATTTTTAAATGGATGATATATCCTCCTCTTATTCGTTATATCACACTAAATATGAAACTCATTAAAAATTAAAGGACCTGCTAAAGTCGCTCCTAGATATGATACTGTGGTATTTTGATTGTTGTGAGGAGTTATTGGTTTACAGCAGCGTGACAGTTGAATTATATTGTATTTATCTTATATACCTGTTCTTTATACGTGTCTATTATTGCGGTCTACCATTCACTCTGAATGACATTCAGGTCCGCATGCATATTTAACATTCATATAGGGTTGTCCCAAGAATAATTTTCTAACTTGATATAGTGTACACCGTTTTTAAACAAGTCCATCTCATAGTTGTTAAATAAATTTTATTATGTATGTGTATTATGAAATATATATTTATATGGAGGTATTGAAAGAGTTAAATCTAAGTGATTGTAAAGTCTACCTTTGATTGGTTATACTATTTCCCTCTGTGTGGATTTAACAGCTGTTAGTGACGCTTGTTTCTCAGCTCTAATGAATTGCCCCTGAGGCAGGAAACGCGTCAGCTGTTCTGTCTTGCTGTGTCTTTTTTCGCTTTTTAAATGGAATCAATAAATTGAACTTTTTATATTTATACGTCCTCCTCTCCTTGCTCATCATTCCGGTAAGATCGTAACTGCTTTGTTGTTACTGTGACTTTCTGTATTGCTCTGGGGGTGTGGAGGATCCCCTTGATGTTACTGGTTAGCCTAGCTGGATGACGAGTTGCCGGCTTGAGAACGAGGCTGTTCACAGTACAACAGAGTTTGGCGTTACACGCTATACTAAATAAACCGACTGGCTTCCTGACAACAGGAGAGGATCTCACGGAGATATCATCCATACTCTTGAGGAGCCGCAGAGCGTGTGGTAAGCCTTCATTTCTCATTTACTTGAACTGTTCTTGGGATAATAGTGCTGTTAAACATTTATTTGCATCCTGTATTTATACCGCAAGTGTGGGACTCAGAGGAGTAATATTTACGGGATTGCCAGCAATTTACACCCTGTACATAACCGCAAGTGTGTGACTCTGAAAAACAGAATTTATGTTTACCTGATAAATTACTTTCTCCAACGGTGTGTCCGGTCCACGGCGTCATCCTTACTTGTGGGATATTCTCTTCCCCAACAGGAAATGGCAAAGAGCCCAGCAAAGCTGGTCACATGATCCCTCCTAGGCTCCGCCTACCCCAGTCATTCGACCGACGTTAAGGAGGAATATTTGCATAGGAGAAACCATATGATACCGTGGTGACTGTAGTTAAAGAAAATAAATTATCAGACCTGATTAAAAAACCAGGGCGGGCCGTGGACCGGACACACCCTTGGAGAAAGTAATTTATCAGGTAAACATAAATTCTGTTTTATCCAACATAGGTGTGTCCGGTCCACGGCGTCATCCTTACTTGTGGGAACCAATACCAAAGCTTTAGGACACGGATGAAGGGAGGGAGCAAATCAGGTCACCTAAATGGAAGGCACCACGGCTTGCAAAACCTTTCTCCCAAAAATAGCCTCAGAAGAAGCAAAAGTATCAAACTTGTAAAATTTGGTAAAAGTATGCAGTGAAGACCAAGTCGCTGACCTACATATCTGATCAACAGAAGCCTCGTTCTTGAAGGCCCATGTGGAAGCCACAGCCCTAGTGGAATGAGCTGTGATTCTTTCAGGAGGCTGCCGTCCGGCAGTCTCGTAAGCCAATCTGATGATGCTTTTAATCCAAAAAGAGAGAGAGGTAGAAGTTGCTTTTTGACCTCTCCTTTTACCAGAATAAACAACAAACAAGGAAGATGTTTGTCTAAAATCCTTTGTAGCATCTAAATAGAATTTTAGAGCGCGAACAACATCCAAATTGTGCAACAAACGTTCCTTCTTCGAAACTGGTTTCGGACACAGAGAAGGCACGACTATCTCCTGGTTAATGTTTTTGTTAGAAACAACTTTTGGAAGAAAACCAGGTTTAGTACGTAAAACCACCTTATCTGCATGGAACACCAGATAAGGAGGAGAACACTGCAGAGCAGATAATTCTGAAACTCTTCTAGCAGAAGAAATTGCAACCAAAAACAAAACTTTCCAAGATAATAACTTAATATCAATGGAATGTAAGGGTTCAAACGGAACCCCCTGAAGAACTGAAAGAACTAAGTTGAGACTCCAAGGAGGAGTCAAAGGTTTGTAAACAGGCTTGATTCTAACCAGAGCCTGAACAAAGGCTTGAACATCTGGCACAGCTGCCAGCTTTTTGTGAAATAACACAGACAAGGCAGAAATCTGTCCCTTCAAGGAACTTGCAGATAATCCTTTTTCCAATCCTTCTTGAAGGAAGGATAGAATCTTAGGAATCTTAACCTTGTCCCAAAGGAATCCTTTAGATTCACACCAACAGATATATTTTTTCCAAATTTTGTGGTAAATTTTTCTAGTTACAGGCTTTCTGGCCTGAACAAGAGTATCAATAACAGAATCTGAGAACCCTCGCTTTGATAAGATCAAGCGTTCAATCTCCAAGCAGTCAGCTGGAGTGAGACCAGATTCGGATGTTCGAACGGACCTTGAACAAGAAGGTCTCGTCTCAAAGGTAGCTTCCATGGTGGAGCCGATGACATATTCACCAGATCTGCATACCAAGTCCTGCGTGGCCACGCAGGAGCTATCAAGATCACCGACGCCCTCTCCTGATTGATCCTGGCTACCAGCCTGGGGATGAGAGGAAACGGCGGGAATACATAAGCTAGTTTGAAGGTCCAAGGTGCTACTAGTGCATCTACTAGAGTCGCCTTGGGATCCCTGGATCTGGACCCGTAGCAAGGAACCTTGAAGTTCTGACGAGAGGCCATCAGATCCATGTCTGGAATGCCCCACAGTTGAGTGATTTGGGCAAAGATTTCCGGATGGAGTTCCCACTCCCCCGGATGCAATGTCTGACGACTCAGAAAATCCGCTTCCCAATTTTCCACTCCTGGGATGTGGATTGCAGACAGGTGGCAGGAGCGAGTCTCCGCCCATTGAATGATTTTGGTCACTTCTTCCATCGCCAGGGAACTCCTTGTTCCCCCCTGATGGTTGATGTACGCAACAGTCGTCATGTTGTCTGATTGAAACCGTATGAACTTGGCCCTCGCTAGCTGAGGCCAAGCCTTGAGAGCATTGAATATCGCTCTCAGTTCCAGAATATTTATCGGTAGAAGAGATTCTTCCCGAGACCAAAGACCCTGAGCTTTCAGGGATCCCCAGACCGCGCCCCAGCCCATCAGACTGGCGTCGGTCATGACAATGACCCACTCTGGTCTGCGGAAGGTCATCCCTTGTGACAGGTTGTCCAGGGACAGCCACCAACGGAGTGAGTCTCTGGTCCTCTGATTTACTTGTATCTTCGGAGACAAGTCTGTATAGTCCCCATTCCACTGACTGAGCATACACAGTTGTAATGGTCTTAGATGAATGCGCGCAAAAGGAACTATGTCCATTGCCGCTACCATCAAACCTATCACTTCCATGCACTGCGCTATGGAAGGAAGAGGAACGGAATGAAGTATCCGACAAGAGTTTAGAAGTTTTGTTTTTCTGGCCTCTGTCAGAAAAATCCTCATTTCTAAGGAGTCTATTATTGTTCCCAAGAAGGGAACCCTTGTTGACGGAGATAGAGAACTCTTTTCCACGTTCACTTTCCATCCGTGAGATCTGAGAAAGGCCAGGACTATGTCCGTGTGAGCCTTTGCTTGAGGAAGGGACGACGCTTGAATCAGAATGTTGTCCAAGTAAGGTACTACTGCAATGCCCCTTGGTCTTAGCACCGCTAGAAGGGACCCTAGTACCTTTGTGAAAATCCTTGGAGCAGTGGCTAATCCGAAAGGAAGCGCCACGAACTGGTAATGCTTGTCCAGGAATGCGAACCTTAGGAACCGATGATGTTCCTTGTGGATAGGAATATGTAGATACGCATCCTTTAAATCCACTGTGGTCATGAATTGACCTTCCTGGATGGAAGGAAGAATTGTTCGAATGGTTTCCATTTTGAACGATGGAACCTTGAGAAACTTGTTTAAGATCTTGAGATCTAAGATTGGTCTGAACGTTCCCTCTTTTTTGGGAACTATGAACAGATTGGAGTAGAACCCCATCCCTTGTTCTCCTAATGGAACAGGATGAATCACTCCCATTTTTAACAGGTCTTCTACACAATGTAAGAATGCCTGTCTTTTTATGTGGTCTGAAGACAACTGAGACCTGTGGAACCTCCCCCTTGGGGGAAGCCCCTTGAATTCCAGAAGATAACCTTGGGAGACTATTTCTAGTGCCCAAGGATCCAGAACATCTCTTGCCCAAGCCTGAGCGAAGAGAGAGAGTCTGCCCCCCACCAGATCCGGTCCCGGATCGGGGGCCAACATTTCATGCTGTCTTGGTAGCAGTGGCAGGTTTCTTGGCCTGCTTTCCCTTGTTCCAGCCTTGCATTGGTCTCCAAGCTGGCTTGGCTTGAGAAGTATTACCCTCTTGCTTAGAGGACGTAGCACTTTGGGCTGGTCCGTTTCTACGAAAGGGACGAAAATTAGGTTTATTTTTGGCCTTGAAAGACCGATCCTGAGGAAGGGCGTGGCCCTTACCCCCAGTGATATCAGAGATAATCTCTTTCAAGTCAGGGCCAAACAGCGTTTTCCCCTTGAAAGGAATGTTAAGTAGTTTGTTCTTGGAAGACGCATCAGCTGACCAAGATTTCAACCAAAGCGCTCTGCGCGCCACAATAGCAAACCCAGAATTCTTAGCCGCTAACCTAGCCAATTGCAAAGTGGCGTCTAGGGTGAAAGAATTAGCCAATTTGAGAGCACGGATTCTGTCCATAATCTCCTCATAAGGAGGAGAATCACTATCGACCGCCTTTACTAGCTCATCGAACCAGAAACACGCGGCTGTAGTGACAGGGACAATGCATGAAATTGGTTGTAGAAGGTAACCCTGCTGAACAAACATCTTTTTAAGTAAACTTCTAATTTTTTATCCATAGGATCTTTGAAAGCACAACTATCTTCTATGGGTATAGTGGTGCGTTTGTTTAAAGTGGAAACCGCTCCCTTGACCTTGGGGACTGTCTGCCTTAAGTCCTTTCTGGGGTCGACCATAGGAAACAATTTTTTAAATATGGGGGGAGGGACGAAAGGTATACCGGGCCTTTCCCATTCTTTATTTACAATGTCCGCCACCCGCTTGGGTATAGGAAAAGCTTCTGGGAGCCCCGGGACCTCTAGGAACTTGTCCATTTTACATAGTTTCTCTGGGATGATCAAATTCTCACAATCATCCAGAGTGGATAATACCTCCTTAGGCAGAGCGCGGAGATGTTCCAACTTAAATTTAAACGTAATCACATCGGGTTCAGCTTGTTGAGAAATTTTCCCTGAATCTGAAATTTCTCCCTCAGACAAAACCTCCCTGGCCCCAGCAGACTGGTGTAGGGGCATTTCAGAACCATTATCATCAGCGTCGTCATGCTCTTCAGTATCTAAAACAGAGCAGTCGCGCTTACGCTGATAAGTGGGCATTTTGGCTAAAATGTTTTTGATAGAATTATCCATTACAGCCGTTAATTGTTGCATAGTAAGGAGTATTGGCGCGCTAGATGTACTAGGGGCCTCCTGAGTGGGCAAGACTCGTGTAGACGAAGGAGGGAATGATGCAGTACCATGCTTACTCCCCTCACTTGAGGAATCATCTTGGGCATCATTTTCATTGTCACATAAATCACATATATTTAAATGAGAAGGAACCCTGGCTTCCCCACATTCAGAACACAGTCTATCTGGTAGTTCAGACATGTTAAACAGGCATAAACTTGATAACAAAGTACAAAAAACGTTTTAAAATAAAACCGTTACTGTCACTTTAAATTTTAAACTGAACACACTTTATTACTGCAATTGCGAAAAAATATGAAGGAATTGTTCAAAATTCACCAAAATTTCACCACAGTGTCTTAAAGCCTTAAAAGTATTGCACACCAAATTTGGAAGCTTTAACCCTTAAAATAACGGAACCGGAGCCGTTTTTAACTTTAACCCCTTTACAGTCCCTGGTATCTGCTTTGCTGAGACCCAACCAAGCCCAAAGGGGAATACGATACCAAATGACGCCTTCAGAAAGTCTTTTCTATGTATCAGAGCTCCTCACACATGCGACTGCATGTCATGCCTCTCAAAAACAAGTGCGCAATACCGGCGCGAAAATGAGGCTCTGCCTATGATTAGGGAAAGCCCCTAAAGAATAAGGTGTCTAAAACAGTGCCTGCCGATATAATTTTACCAAAATACCCAGATTAAATGATTCCTCAAGGCTAAATATGTGTAATATATGAATCGATTTAGCCCAGAAAAAGTCTACAGTCTTAATAAGCCCTTGTGAAGCCCTTATTTACTATCTTAATAAACATGGCTTACCGGATCCCATAGGGAAAATGACAGCTTCCAGCATTACATCGTCTTGTTAGAATGTGTCATACCTCAAGCAGCAATAGACTGCTCACTGTTCCCCCAACTGAAGTTAATTCCTCTCAACAGTCCTGTGTGGAACAGCCATGGATTTTAGTAACGGTTGCTAAAATCATTTTCCTCATACAAACAGAAATCTTCATCTCTTTTCTGTTTCAGAGTAAATAGTACATACCAGCACTATTTTAAAATAACAAACTCTTGATTGAATAATAAAAACTACAGTTAAACACTAAAAAACCCTAAGCCATCTCCGTGGAGATGTTGCCTGTACAACGGCAAAGAGAATGACTGGGGTAGGCGGAGCCTAGGAGGGATCATGTGACCAGCTTTGCTGGGCTCTTTGCCATTTCCTGTTGGGGAAGAGAATATCCCACAAGTAAGGATGACGCCGTGGACCGGACACACCTATGTTGGAGAAAGAGTATATTTACAGGTTTACAACTGTTCTAATTAAATACACACATTCAATTATCAACGATATTGGAATATAATAACTTTCTATTTTACCCCTATAATCAATTTTTCTTTGTTCATTTGCCATCTTTATTTAAAAAGCAGGAATGAAAAGCTTAACAGCTGGCCCATTTTTGGTTGCTTATTGGTTTGCTAACTGTAGCCACCAATAAGCAAGCCCTATCCATTGTACTGAACCTAAAATGGTCTGGCTCCTAAGCTTTTAATTCCTGGGTTTTAAATAAAGATACCAAGAGTAAATTAGAAAGTTGCTTAAAATGACATGCTCTATCTGAATCATTAAAGAGAAAAAAAAATGGGTTTAGTATCCCTTTAAAGGGGCATTCAAGTAAAAATAAACTTTAATTTAGAAAGAGCAGCAGTTTTTAGACACTTTCCAATTTGAAAAGAAATACAGAAAGAGAATCACTTTTGCAGTATAAACAAAAAAAAGACCCAAAACTCAAGTGAGTGCAATGTTCAATTCATCACACAATACAGTGATGATCATAAAATAATAAGTAAAATACTTAAAAAAAACACTGGCACCCAATCCTAGGTGATAAGTTGCCTCCATATCCCAAAGTAGTTTTCAAAAAGTCTGAAAATGTTAAAATAATGTTAGCACCAAGTGAATTTAAAAGAAGGAAAAGTAGTAAGACTAATAATAAAAGATTTGATAGGAAATATAGTTAAAAGGTTTTGTTCCCTGTTTAACCTGCAGATATAGTAATAAAAACATAATTTATGCTTACCTGATAAATTCCTTTCTTCTGTAGTGTGATCAGTCCACGGGTCATCATTACTTCTGGGATATTAACTGCTCCCCTACAGGAAGTGCAAGAGGATTCACCCAGCAGAGCTGCATATAGCTCCTCCCCTCTACGTCACTCCCAGTCATTCGACCAAGGACCAACGAGAAAGGAAAAGCCAAGGGTGAAGTGGTGACTGGAGTATAAATTAAAAAATATTTACCTGCCTTAAAAACAGGGCGGGCCGTGGACTGATCACACTACAGAAGAAAGGAATTTATCAGGTAAGCATAAATTATGTTTTCTTCTGTTAAGTGTGATCAGTCCACGGGTCATCATTACTTCTGGGATACCAATACCAAAGCAAAAGTACACGGATGACGGGAGGGATAGGCAGACTCTTTATACAGAAGGAACCACTGCCTGAAGAACCTTTCTCCCAAAAATAGCCTCCGATGAAACAAAGGTGTCAAATTTGTAAAATTTGGAAAAAGTATGAAGCGAAGACCAAGTTGCAGCCTTGCAAATCTGTTCAACAGAGGCCTCATTCTTGAAGGCCCAAGTGGAAGCCACAGCTCTAGTAGAATGAGCTGTAATTCTTTCAGGGGGCTGCTGTCCAGCAGTCTCATAAGCTAAACGAATTATGCTACGAAGCCAAAAAGAAAGAGAGGTAGCGGAAGCTTTTTGACCTCTCCTCTGCCCAGAGTAAATGACAAACAGAGAAGACGTTTGTCGGAATTCCTTAGTTGCCTGCAAGTAAAATTTTAGAGCCCGGACTACATCCAGGTTGTGCAGTAGACGTTCCTTCTTTGAAGAAGGATTTGGGCATAAAGAAGGAACAACAATCTCTTGATTGATATTCCTGTTAGTAACTACCTTAGGTAAGAACCCAGGTTTAGTACTCAGGACTACCTTATCCGAATGAAAAATCAAATAAGGAGAATCACAATGTAAGGCTGATAATTCAGAGACTCTTCGAGCCGAGGAAATAGCCATTAAAAATAGAACTTTCCAAGATAACAACTTTATATCAATGGAATGAAGGGGTTCAAACGGAACGCCCTGTAAAACATTAAGAACAAGGTTTAAACTCCATGGTGGAGCAACAGTTTTAAACACAGGCTTAATCCTGGCCAAAGCCTGACAAAAAGCCTGGACGTCAGGAACTTCTGACAGACGTTTGTGTAACAGAATGGACAGAGCTGAGATCTGTCCCTTTAATGAACTAGCAGATAAACCCTTTTCTAAACCTTCTTGTAGAAAAGACAATATCCTAGGAATCCTAACCTTACTCCAAGAGTAACCTTTGGATTCACACCAATGTAGGTATTTACGCCATATCTTATGGTAAATCTTTCTGGTAACAGGTTTCCTAGTCTGTATTAAGTTACTAATAACTGACTCAGAAAACCCACGTCTTGATAAAATTAAGCGTTCAATTTCCAAGCAGTCAGCTTCAGAGAAGTTAGATTTTGATGTTTGAAGGGACCCTGTATCAGAAGGTCCTGTTTCAGAGGTAGAGACCAAGGCGGACAGGATGACATGTCCACCAGGTCTGCATACCAAGTCCTGCGTGGCCACGCAGGTGCTATTAGAATCACTGATGCTCTCTCTTGTTTGATTCTGGCTATCAATCGAGGAAGCAACGGGAAGGGTGGAAACACGTAAGCCATCCTGAAGTCCCAAGGTGCTGTCAGAGCATCTATCAGGACTGCTCCTGGATCCCTGGATCTGGACCCGTAACGAGGAAGCTTGGCGTTCTGTCGAGACGCCATGAGATCTATCTCTGGTTTGCCCCAACGTCGAAGTATTTGGGCAAAGACCTCCGGATGAAGTTCCCACTCCCCCGGATGAAAAGTCTGACGACTTAAGAAATCCGCCTCCCAGTTCTCCACTCCCGGGATGTGGATTGCTGACAGGTGGCAAGAGTGAGACTCTGCCCAGCGAATTATCTTTGATACTTCCATCATAGCTAGGGAGCTTCTTGTCCCTCCCTGATGGTTGATGTAAGCTACAGTCGTGATGTTGTCCGACTGAAACCTGATGAACCCCCGAGTTGTCAACTGGGGCCAAGCCAGGAGGGCATTGAGAACTGCTCTCAATTCCAGAATGTTTATTGGCAGGAGACTCTCCTCCTGACTCCATAGTCCCTGAGCCTTCAGGGAATTCCAGACGGCACCCCAACCTAGAAGGCTGGCGTCTGTTGTTACAATTGTCCAGTCTGGTCTGCTGAATGGCATCCCCCTGGACAGGTGTGGCCGAGAAAGCCACCATAGAAGAGAATTTCTGGTCTCTTGATCCAGATTCAGAGAAGGGGATAAGTCTGAGTAATCCCCATTCCACTGACCTAGCATGCACAGTTGCAGTGGTCTGAGGTGTAAGCGTGCAAAGGGTACTATGTCCATTGCCGCTACCATTAAGCCGATTACCTCCATACATTGAGCCACTGACGGGTGTTGAATGGAATGAAGAGTGCGGCAAGCACTTTGAAGTCTTGATAGCCTGTCCTCTGTCAGGTAAATCTTCATTTCTACAGAATCTATAAGAGTCCCCAGGAAGGGAACTCTTGTGAGTGGAACGAGTGAACTTTTCTTTTCGTTCACCTTCCATCCATGTGACCTTAGAAATGCCAGCACTAACTCTGTATGAGATTTGGCAGTTTGAAAGCTTGAAGCTTGAATCAGAATGTCGTCTAGGTATGGAGCTACCGAGATTCCCCGCGGTCTTAGTACCGCCAGAAGAGCACCCAGAACCTTTGTGAAGATTCTTGGCGCTGTAGCCAATCCGAATGGAAGAGCCACAAACTGGTAATGCCTGTCTAGGAAGGCAAACCTTAGGTACCGGTAATGATCTTTGTGAATCGGTATGTGCAGGTAAGCATCTTTTAAATCTACAGTGGTCATGTACTGACCCTCTTGGATCATAGGTAAAATTGTCCGAATAGTCTCCATCTTGAACGATGGAACTCTTAGGAATTTGTTTAGGATCTTTAAGTCCAGGATTGGTCTGAAAATTCCCTCTTTTTTGGGAACCACAAACAGATTTGAGTAAAACCCCTGTCCCTGTTCCGATCGTGGAACTGGATGGATTACTCCCATTAACAAGAGCTCTTGTACGCAGCGTAGAAAAGCCTCTTTCTTTGTCTGGATTGTTGACAATCTTGACAGATGAAATCTCTCTCTTGGAGGAGAGTATTTGAAGTCCAGAAGGTATCCCTGAGATATTATCTCTAACGCCCAGGGATCCTGAACATCTCTTGCCCAAGCCTGGGCGAAGAGAGAAAGTCTGCCCCCCACTAGATCCGATCCCGGATCGGGGGCCCTCAATTCATGCTGTTTTGGGGGCAGCAGCAGGTTTCCTAGTCTGCTTGCCCTTGTTCCAGGACTGGTTAGGTTTCCAGCCTTGTCTGTAGCGAGCAACAGCTCCTTCCTGTTTTGGTGCAGAGGAAGTTGATGCTGCTCCTGCTTTGAAATTACGAAAGGAACGAAAACTAGACTGTCTAGTCTTGGCTTTGTCCTGAGGCAGGGCATGGCCTTTACCTCCTGTAATGTCAGCGATAATCTCTTTCAACCCGGGCCCGAATAAGGTCTGCCCTTTGAAAGGTATATTAAGCAATTTTGACTTAGAAGTAACATCAGCTGACCAGGATTTTAGCCACAGCGCCCTGCGTGCCTGAATGGCGAATCCTGAATTCTTCGCCGTAAGTTTAGTAAGATGTACTACGGCCTCCGAAATGAATGAATTAGCTAGTTTAAGGACTCTAAGCCTGTCCGTAATGTCGTCCAGAGTAGCTGAACCAATGTTCTCTTCCAGAGACTCAATCCAGAATGCCGCTGCAGCCGTGATCGGCGCAATGCATGCAAGGGGTTGCAATATAAAACCTTGTTGAACAAACATTTTCTTAAGGTAACCCTCTAACTTTTTATCCATTGGATCTGAAAAAGCACAGCTATCCTCCACCGGGATAGTGGTACGCTTAGCTAAAGTAGAAACTGCTCCCTCCACCTTAGGGACCGTTTGCCATAAGTCCCTTGTGGTGGCGTCTATTGGAAACATTTTTCTAAATATCGGAGGGGGTGAGAACGGCACACCGGGTCTATCCCACTCCTTAGTAACAATTTCAGTAAGTCTCTTAGGTATAGGAAAAACCTCAGTACTCGTCGGTACCGCAAAATATTTATCCAACCTACACATTTTCTCTGGTATTGCAACTGTGTTACAATCATTCAGAGCCGCTAACACCTCCCCTAGTAATACACGGAGGTTTTCCAGTTTAAATTTAAAATTTGAAATATCTGAATCCAGTCTGTTTGGATCAGAACCGTCACCCACAGAATGAAGTTCTCCGTCCTCATGTTCTGCCACCTGTGACGCAGTGTCTGACATGGCCCTAATATTATCAGCACACTCTGTTCTCACCCCAGAGTGATCACGCTTACCTTTTAGTTCTGGTAATTTAGCCAAAACTTCAGTCATAACAGTAGCCATATCCTGTAATGTGATTTGTAATGGCCGCCCAGCTGTACTCGGCGCTACAATATCACGCACCTCCCTCTGAGCGGGAGATGTAGGTACTGACACGTGAGGCGAGTTAGTCGGCATAACTCTCCCCTCGTTGTTTGGTGAAATTTGTTCAATTTGTACAGATTGATTTTTATTTAAAGTAGCATCAATACAGTTAGTACATAAATTTCTATTGGGCTCCACTTTGGCATTGCAACAAATGACACAGGTATCATCTTCTGAATCAGACATGTTTAACACACTAGCAAATAAACTTGCAACTTGGAAATACAATTCAAATAGAATAATATTAAAACGTACTGTGCCTTTAAGAAGCACAGAAGATCTATGACAGTTAAAAATTAATAAATTGAAACAGTTATAGCCTCAATCCTTGTAAACAACACAACTTTAGCAAAGGTTTAATCCCATTAGCAAAGATAACAATTTCTGAAAGCAGGAAACAAATTACAGAATAAAAGTTTTTATTTCAGTCAAACTATAATTCTCACAGCTCTGCTGAGAGAAATTACCTCCCTCAAAATAAGTTTTGAAGACCCCTGAGCTCTGTAGAGATGAACCAGATCATGCAGGGAATACAATGAGTTGCTGACTGAAATATTTGATGCATAGTAAAAGCGCCCCTCCCCCACACACACAGCAGTGAGGGAGAACAGAAACTGACAGAAAAAAACAGATTTAAGCAACTGCCAAGTGGAAAAATGGTGCCCAAACATTTATTCACTCAGTACCTCAGCAAATGAAAACGATTTTACATTCCAGCAAAAACGTTAAACATAATCTCTAGTTATTAAACAGCTTTATGTATTTCTTACAGAGTAATTCTAGTGAAGTACCATTCCCCAGAATACTGAAGTGTAAAGTATACATACATGACATTATATCGGTATGGCAGGATTTTCTCATCAATTCCATTGTCAGAAAATAAAAACTGCTACATACCTCTATGCAGATTCATCTGCCCGCTGTCCCCTGATCTGAAGTTTACCTCACTCCTCAGATGGCCGAGAACAGCAATATGATCTTAACTACTCCGGCTAAAATCATAGCAAAACTCTGGTAGATTCTTCTTCAAACTCTGCCAGAGAGATAATAACACACTCCGGTGCTATTTTAAAATAACAAACTTTTGATTGAAGATATAAAACTAAGTATAATCACCATAGTCCTCTCACACGACCTATCTAGTTGCTGGGTGCAAGAGAATGACTGGGAGTGACGTAGAGGGGAGGAGCTATATGCAGCTCTGCTGGGTGAATCCTCTTGCACTTCCTGTAGGGGAGCAGTTAATATCCCAGAAGTAATGATGACCCGTGGACTGATCACACTTAACAGAAGAAAAGAAAGATTGAGATTCCAGGTACAGAAAGAAAATACACTATTAATGACACTATGAGATGCAGTAACAAAGGTGTCATCTACATATTACAGTGCTCGTGCAATTTTATTTATGTAGCTGAGACCACCAGGATGCTCAGGGATAGGATCAGAGAACACCTATGCAATATTGAAAGAGGAAACCTAGAAACACATTTATATTCACATTTTTCAAAGGTTCATAATAATAATATAAAATATTTAAAGTATGGGGGTATATGCAACGTTTATAAAGATTGGAGAGGGGGCAACTATGAAAATAAACTCCTTAGAAAGGAAGCAGAATTCATCTACAACTTAGATTCATTATTTCCAAAAGGGTTAAATTCAGAAATGGAACTTGCCCCATTTTTAGTCTAAATAAATTAAAAGCAGCAAAGAGTTAATATAGAATCAGAAAATTTCTAGAAAACCAAAAAGTTTTTATTATGCTTTCTTTTATAAGTTGACATTATATATAGAAAATTATTTTGAAAATGTATAGGTCTGTTTAGAAGTTTAAAATAAAGAACACTTTTTATTCATCAAATGTCCGAAAAAATGGTCTCTGTTAAAAAGTAAATTACATTGTGCACAAATTGACTCAGAATAGTGGCAACGAGAAACCTTTTTTGACTGAATAAATATTTAAAAAAAAATTTTTTATAAATCAGGCTAAGAAAAAATGTAAACAAAACTAAATGTGCAAATAAAAAACAAAAGAAACATGAAGATCACTTTAAGACTGACACACACGTAATAAATCTGAAGAACCAATCAAAACCATGAGAGGGAGGTTTAAAAAACAGAATTTATGCTTACCTTTCTCTTACGGTGTATACGGTCCACGGCTTCATCCTTACTTGTGGGATATTCTCAATCCCTACAGGAAGTGGCAAAGAGAGCACACAGCAGAGCTGTCCATATAGCTCCCCTCAGGCTCCGCCCCCCCAGTCATTCGACCGACAGTTAGGAGAAAAAGGAGAACCATAGGGTGCAGTGGTGACTGTAGTTTACAAAAATAAATTTAAACCTGACTAAATTGCCAGGGTGGGCCGTGGACTGGATACACCGTAAGAGAAAGAAATTTATCAGGTAAGCATAAATTCTGTTTTCTCTTACATTGGTGTATCCGGTCCACGGCTTCATCCTTACTTGTGGGAACCAATACCAAAGCTTTAGGACACGGATGAAGGGAGGGAACAAGTCAGGTAACCTAAAAGGAAGGCACCACTGCTTGTAAAACCTTTCTCCCCAAAAATAGCCTCCGAAGAAGCAAAAGTATCGAATTTGTAAAATTTGGCAAATGTATGCAGTGAAGACCATGTCGCTGCCTTACAGATCTGTTCAACAGAAGCCTCATTCTTGAAAGCCCATGTGGAAGCCACAGCTCTAGTGGAATGAGCTGTAATACGTTCGGGAGGCTGCCTTCCAGCAGTCTCATAAGCCAACCGAATGATGCTTTTCAGCCAGAAAGACAGAGAGGTAGCAGTTGCCTTTTGACCTCTCCTCTTGCCAGAATAGACGACAAACAAGGACGATGTTTGTCTGAAGTCTTTAGTTGCTTTTAGATAAAACTTTAAAGCACAAACTACATCAAGGTTGTGTAACAGACGTTCCTGGTTAGAAACTGGATTAGGACATAGAGAAGGAACAAGTATTTCCTGGTTAATATTCTTATTGGAAACCACTTTTGGAAGAAAACCAGGTTTGGTACGTAAAACGACCTTATCTGAATGGAACACCAGATAGGGTGAATCACACTGCAAAGCAGACAATTCAGAAACTCTTCTAGCAGAAGAAATAGCTACCAAAAACAAAACTTTCCAAGATAGTAACTTAATATCTATGGAATGTAGAGGTTCAAACGGAACCCCTTGAAGAACTGAAAGAACTAAATTTAGACTCCATGTAGGAGCCACAGGTCTGTAGACAGGCTTGATTCTGACTAAGGCCTGTACAAATGCCTGAACATCTGGCACGGCTGCCAGACGCTTATGCAACAGAACAGACAGAGCAGATATCTGTCCCTTTAGATAACTAGCTGTCAACCCTTTCTCCAATCCTTCTTGGAGAAAGGATAGTAACCTTGGAATCCTAATCTTACTCCATGAGTAACCCTTGGATTCGCACCAACAAAGATATTTCCGCCATATCTTATGGTAAATTTTCCTGGTAACAGGCTTTCTAGCCTGGATCAGAGTATCTATAACTGATTCAGAGAACCCACGCTTAGCTAGAATTAAGCGTTCAATCTCCAAGCAGTCAGTTGCAGAGAAACTAGGTTTGGATGCTTGAATGGACCTTGGATTAGAAGGTCCTGCCTCAAAGGTAGCTTCCATGGTGGAGCCAATGACATATCCACCAGGTCTGCATACCAAGTCCTGCGTGGCCACGCAGGAGCTATCAGAATTACCGAAGCCTTCTCCTGCTTGATCTTGGCTACTAGCCGAGGGAGAAGAGGAAACGGTGGAAAGACATAAGCTAGATTGAACGACCAAGGCGCCACTAAGGCATCTACCAATGTCGCCTTGGGATCCCTGGACCTGGACCCGTAACGTGGAACCTTGGAGTTCTGGCGTGACGCCATCAGATCCAGATCTGGAAAGACCCATAGTTGGGTTAACTGGGCAAAACTATCCCCCGGATGAAAAGTCTGACGACTCAGATAATCCGCCTCCCAGTTGTCCACTCCTGGGATGTGAATTGCGGATAGATGGCAGGAGTGATCCTCTGCCCATTTGATGATCTTGGATACCTCCCTCATCGCCAGGGAACTCTTAGTTCCTCCCTGATGATTGATGTACGCTACAGTCGTGATGTTGTCCGACTGAAATCTGATGAATTTGGCCTCCGCTAGCTGAGGCCAGGCCTGGAGCGCATTGAATATCTCTCTCAATTCCAAAATGTTTATCGGGAGAAGAGATTCTTCCCGAGACCATAGACCCTGAGCTTTCAGGGAGTCCCAGACCGCACCCCAGCCTAAGAGGTTGGCGTCTGTCATGACAATGATCCACTCCGGTCTGCGGAAACTCAGACCCTGAGACAGGTGATCCTGAGACAACCACCAGAGGAGTGAGTCTCTGGTTTTCTGGTCCATTTGTATCTGGGGAGACAAATCTGCATAATCCCCATTCCACTGTTTGAGCATGCACAGTTGCAGTGGTCTTAGATGAATTCGAGCAAAAGGGACCACGTCCATTGCCGCAACCATTAGACCTATTACCTCCATGCACTGAGCCACAGAAGGCTGAGGAATGGCATGAAGAACTCGACAAGTGTTCAAAAGTTTTGACTTCCTGACCTCCGTCAGAAAGATTTTCATTTCTACCGAGTCTATTATTGTTCCCAGGAAGGGAACCCTTGTGAACGGGGATAGAACTTTTTTCTACGTTCACCTTCCAGAAACATTCCTTTTGGTGGTTCTTACCATAGAAAGGCCAGAACAATGTCCGTATGAGCCTTTGCTCTGTGAAAGGACGACGCTTGTATTAGGATGTCGTCTAGGTAAGGTGCTACTGCGATGCCCCTTGGTCTTAGTACCGCTAGAAGGGATCCTAGCACCTTTGTGAAAATTCTGGGAGCAGTGGCCAATCCGAAGGGAAGAGTCACGAACTGGTAATGCTTGTCCAGAAAGGCGAACCTCAGGAACTGATGGTGATCTTTGTGGATAGGAATATGTAGGTACGCATCCTTTAAATCCACGGTAGTCATATATTGACCCTCCTGGATCATTGGTAATATTGTCCGAATGGTTTCCATTTTGAATGATGGAACTCTGAGGAATTTGTTTAGGATTTTTAAGTCCAGGATAGGCCTGAAAGTTCCTTCCTTTTTGGGAACTACAAACAGGTTTGAGTAAAAACCCAGTCCTTGTTCTGCCGTTGGAACTGGGTGTATCACTCCCATTTTTATAAGGTCTTCTACGCAACGTAAGAATGCCTGTCTCTTTATCTGATGTAAAGACAAGCGAGACATGTGGAACCTTCCCCTTGGAGGAAGGTCCTTGAATTCTAGAAGGTACCCCTGAGTGACAATTTCTAACGCCCAGGGATCCGGCACATCTCTTGCCCAAGCCTGAGCAAAGAGAGAAAGTCTGCCCCCTACTAGATCCGGTCCTGGATCGGGGGCTACCTTTTCATGCTGTCTTGGTAGCAGCAGCAGGCTTCTTGGCCTGTTTACCCTTGTTCCAGCCTTGCAAGGGTTTCCATGCTGGTTTGGGCTGGGAAGCGCTACCCTCTTGCTTAGTAGCTGCAGAGGAAGAAGCAGGTCCGTTCCTGAAATTGCGAAAGGAACGAAAATTAGACTTGTTTTTAGCTTTGGCATGGCCCTTTCCCCCAGTGATATCTGAGATAATCTCTTTCAACTCTGGCCCGAATAGGGTCTTACCCTTGAAAGGAATATTAAGCAATTTTGTTTTGGACGACACATCCGCCGACCAAGACTTTAGCCAAAGCGATCTGCGCGCCACGATTGCAAAAACAGAATTTGTCGCCGCTAATTTAGCTAACTGAAAGGCGGCTTCTGTGATGAAAGAATTAGCCAACTTCAGGGCGTGAATTCTGTCCATGACCTCATCATAAGAAGTCTCCTTCTGGAGTGAGTTTTCTAGTTCCTCAAACCAAAAAGCCGCTGCAGTAGTTACAGGAATAATACAAGAAATTGGTTGAAGAAGAAAACCTTGTTGAACAAATATTTTCTTAAGTAAACCTTCTAATTTTTTATCCATAGGATCTTTGAAAGCGCAACTATCTTCTATTGGTATAGTCGTGCGCTTAGCTAGAGTTGAAACTGCCCCCTCTACCTTAGGGACCTTCTGCCACGTGTCCCTTCTGGGGTCAAGGATGGGGAACATTTTCTTAAATATAGGGGGGGGAACAAAGGGTACACCTGGTCTCTCCCACTCTCTAGTCACGATATCAGCCACCCTCTTAGGTATCGGAAACGCGTCAGTGTGTACCGGGACCTCTAAGAATTCGTCCATTTTACACAATTTTTCTGGGACCACCAAAGGGTCACAATCATCAATAATGCTATAGTATCTGGCTCTGCCTGCTGAGAAATTTTTCCTGCGTCAGAAATTTCTCCCTCAGACAGGGCCTCCCTCACCGCCAAGTCAGATTGTTGTGAGGGAACTACAGATAAATTATCCGCTGCGTCTGATTGCTCATTTTCTGTATTTAAAACGGAGCTATCGCGCTTCCTTGGAAATGCTGGCAGTTTGGATAAAAATGCTGCGAGAGAATTATCCATTACTGCTGCTAACTGTTGCAAAGTAATAGGGATCGATGCGCTAGAGGTACTGGTCATCGCTTGCGCGGGCATAACTGGTGTCGACACAGAAGGAGAAGATAGAGTACTATCCTTACTACCTTCAGCTAAAGAAACATCTTGGGCTACATTTTTAAGTGACACTGTATGGTCCTTAAACTGCTTGGACGCTATAGCACACTTCAAACATAAATTCAATGGGGGTACAGCCATGGCTTTTAAAAAATAGAACAAAGGCTATCTGAAGGCTCAGACATGTTTGACAGACTTAGACAGCACTATAATGCAAGAAAAAATACTTTTTGAAAAAAACGTTACTGTGTCTTTAAATAATAAAAGTGCACACTTTATTACCAAAACATCAAATAACCATCAAATAAACATCAAATAAACATCCGATCTTAATGAAATTTTCACCACATTATCCTGCTTTGAAAAGATTGCACACAAATTTTCAGATCAATTAACCCCTTAATGCCCAAACCGGAGCTAAAAAACAGAATTTATGTTTACCTGATAAATTTCTTTCTCCAACGGTGTGTCCGGTCCACGGCGTCATCCTTACTTGTGGGATATTCTCTTCCCCAACAGGAAATGGCAAAGAGCCCAGCAAAGCTGGTCACATGATCCCTCCTAGGCTCCGCCTACCCCAGTCATTCGACCGACGTTAAGGAGGAATATTTGCATAGGAGAAACCATATGGTACCGTGGTGACTGTAGTTAAAGAAAATAAAATATCAGACCTGATTAAAAAAACCAGGGCGGGCCGTGGACCGGACACACCGTTGGAGAAAGAAATTTATCAGGTAAACATAAATTCTGTTTTCTCCAACATAGGTGTGTCCGGTCCACGGCGTCATCCTTACTTGTGGGAACCAATACCAAAGCTTTAGGACACGGATGAAGGGAGGGAGCAAATCAGGTCACCTAAATGGAAGGCACCACGGCTTGCAAAACCTTTCTCCCAAAAATAGCCTCAGAAGAAGCAAAAGTATCAAACTTGTAAAATTTGGTAAAAGTGTGCAGTGAAGACCAAGTCGCTGCCCTACATATCTGATCAACAGAAGCCTCGTTCTTGAAGGCCCATGTGGAAGCCACAGCCCTAGTGGAATGAGCTGTGATTCTTTCGGGAGGCTGCCGTCCGGCAGTCTCGTAAGCCAATCTGATGATGCTTTTAATCCAAAAAGAGAGAGAGGTAGAAGTTGCTTTTTGACCTCTCCTTTTACCTGAATAAACAACAAACAAGGAAGATGTTTGTCTAAAATCCTTTGTAGCATCTAAATAGAATTTTAGAGCGCGAACAACATCCAAATTGTGCAACAAACGTTCCTTCTTTGAAACTGGTTTTGGACACAGAGAAGGTACGATAATCTCCTGGTTAATGTTTTTGTTAGAAACAACTTTTGGAAGAAAACCAGGTTTAGTACGTAAAACCACCTTATCTGCATGGAACACCAGATAAGGAGGAGAACACTGCAGAGCAGATAATTCTGAGACTCTTCTAGCAGAAGAAATCGCAACTAAAAACAAAACTTTCCAAGATAATAACTTAATATCAACGGAATGTAAGGGTTCAAACGGAACCCCCTGAAGAACTGAAAGAACTAAATTGAGACTCCAAGGAGGAGTCAAAGGTTTGTAAACAGGCTTGATTCTAACCAGAGCCTGAACAAAGGCTTGAACATCTGGCACAGCTGCCAGCTTTTTGTGAAGTAATACCGACAAGGCAGAAATCTGTCCCTTCAGGGAACTTGCAGATAATCCTTTTTCCAATCCTTCTTGAAGGAAGGATAGAATCCTAGGAATCTTAACCTTGTCCCAAGGGAATCCTTTAGATTCACACCAACAGATATATTTTTTCCAAATTTTGTGGTAAATCTTTCTAGTCACAGGCTTTCTGGCCTGAACAAGAGTATCGATCACAGAATCTGAGAATCCTCGCTTCGATAAAATCAAGCGTTCAATCTCCAAGCAGTCAGCTGGAGTGAAACCAGATTCGGATGTTCGAACGGACCCTGAACAAGAAGGTCTCGTCTCAAAGGTAGCTTCCAAGGTGGAGCCGATGACATATTCACCAGATCTGCATACCAAGTCCTGCGTGGCCACGCAGGAGCTATCAAGATCACCGACGCCCTCTCCTGCTTGATCCTGGCTATCAGCCTGGGGATGAGAGGAAATGGCGGGAACACATAAGCTAGATTGAAGGTCCAAGGTGCTACTAGTGCATCCACTAGAGCCGCCTTGGGATCCCTGGATCTGGCCCCGTAGCAAGGAACTTTGAAGTTCTGACGAGAGGCCATCAGATCCATGTCTGGAATGCCCCACAGGTGAGTGACTTGGGCAAAGATTTCCGGATGGAGTTCCCACTCCCCCGGATGCAATGTCTGACGACTCAGAAAATCCGCTTCCCAATTTTCCACTCCTGGGATGTGGATAGCAGACAGGTGGCAGGAGTGAGACTCCGCCCAAAGAATAATTTTGGTTACTTCTTCCATCGCTAGGGAACTCCTTGTTCCCCCCTGATGGTTGATGTACGCAACAGTCGTCATGTTGTCTGATTGAAACCGTATGAACCTGGTCCTCGCAAGCTGGGGCCAGGCCTGGAGAGCATTGAATATCGCTCTCAGTTCCAGAATATTTATCGGTAGAAGAGATTCTTCCCGAGACCAAAGACCCTGAGCTTTCAGGGATCCCCAGACCGCGCCCCAGCCTATCAGACTGGCGTCGGTCGTGACAATGACCCACTCTGGTCTGTGGAACATCATCCCTTGAGACAGATTGTCCAGGGACAGCCACCAACGGAGTGAGTCTCTGGTCCTCTGATTTACTTGTATCTTCGGAGACAAGTCTGTATAGTCCCCATTCCACTGACTGAGCATGCACAGTTGTAATGGTCTTAGATGAATGCGCGCAAAAGGAACTATGTCCATCGCCGCCACCATCAACCCGATCACTTCCATGCACTGAGCTATGGAAGGAAGAGGAACGGAATGAAGTATCCGACAAGAGTCCAGAAGCTTTGTTTTTCTGGCCTCTGTTAGAAAGATCCTCATTTCTAAGGAGTCTATAATTGTTCCCAAGAAGGGAACCCTTGTTGACGGGGATAGAGAACTCTTTTCCACGTTCACTTTCCAGCCGTGAGATCTGAGAAAGGCCAGGACAATGTCCGTGTGAGCCTTTGCTTGAGGAAGGGACGACGCTTGAATCAGAATGTCGTCCAGGTAAGGTACTACTGCAATGCCCCTTGGTCTTAGCACCGCTAGAAGGGACCCTAGTACCTTTGTGAAAATCCTTGGAGCAGTGGCTAATCCGAAAGGAAGCGCCACGAACTGGTAATGTTTGTCCAGGAATGCAAACCTTAGGAACCGATGATGTTCCTTGTGGATAGGAATATGTAGATACGCATCCTTTAAATCCACCGTGGTCATGAATTGACCTTCCTGGATGGAAGGAAGGATAGTTCGAATGGTTTCCATCTTGAACGATGGGACCTTGAGAAATTTGTTTAAGATCTTGAGATCTAGGATTGGTCTGAACGTTCCCTCTTTTTTGGGAACTATGAACAGATTGGAGTAGAACCCCATCCCTTGTTCTCTTAATGGAACCGGATGAATCACTCCCATTTTTAACAGGTCTTCTACACAATGTAAGAACGCCTGTCTTTTTATGTGGTCTGAAGACAACTGCGACCTGTGGAACCTCCCCCTTGGGGGAAGTCCCTTGAATTCCAGAAGATAACCCTGGGAGACTATTTCTAGCGCCCAAGGATCCAGAACATCTCTTGCCCAAGCCTGAGCGAAGAGAGAGAGTCTGCCCCCCACCAGATCCGGTCCCGGATCGGGGGCCAATATTTCATGCTGTCTTGGTAGCAGTGGCAGGTTTCTTGGCCTGCTTTCCCTTGTTCCAGCCTTGCATTGGTCTCCAAGCTGGCTTGGCCTGAGCAGTATTACCCTCTTGCTTAGAGGACGTAGCACCTTGGGCTGGTCCGTTTTTACGAAAGGGACGAAAATTAGGTCTATTTTTTGCCTTGAAAGGCCGATCCTGAGGAAGGGCGTGGCCCTTACCCCCAGTGATATCAGAGATAATCTCTTTCAAGTCAGGACCAAACAACGTTTTCCCCTTGAAGGGAATGTTTAGTAGCTTGTTCTTGGAAGACGCATCAGCCGACCAAGATTTCAACCAAAGCGCTCTGCGCGCCACAATAGCAAACCCAGAGTTCTTAGCCGCTAACTTAGCCAATTGCAAAGAGGCGTCTAGAGTGAAAGAATTAGCCAATTTGAGAGCATTGATTCTGTCCATAATCTCCTCATAAGGAGGAGAGTCACTATCGAGCACCTTAAGCAGTTCATCAAACCAGAAATATGCGGCAGTAGTGACAGGGACAATGCATGAAATGGGTTGTAGAAGGTAACCCTGCTGAACAAACATCTTTTTAAGCAAACCTTCTAATTTTTTATCCATAGGATCTTTGAAAGCACAACTATCCTCTATGGGAATAGTGGTGCGTTTGTTTAAAGTAGAAACCGCTCCCTCGACCTTGGGGACTGACTGCCATAAGTCCTTTCTGGGGTCGACCATAGGAAACAATTTTTTAAATATGGGGGGAGGGACGAAAGGAATACCGGGCCTTTCCCATTCTTTATTAACAATGTCCGCCACCCGCTTGGGTATAGGAAAAGCTTCTGGGAGCCCCGGCACCTCTAGGAACTTGTCCATTTTACATAGTTTCTCTGGGATGACTAAATTTTCACAATCATCCAGAGTGGATAATACCTCCTTAAGCAAAATGCGGAGATGTTCCAATTTAAATTTAAATGTAATCACATCAGATTCAGCCTGCTGAGAAATGTTCCCTAAATCAGTAATTTCTCCCTCAGACAAAACCTCCCTGGCCCCCTCAGATTGGGTTGGGGGCCCTTCAGAGATATTAATATCAGCGTCGTCATGCTCTTCAGTAACTAAAACAGAGCAGCCACGCTTACGCTGACAAGGGTTCATCTTGGCTAAAATGTTTTTGACAGAATTATCCATTACAGCCGTTAATTGTTGCATAGTAAGGAGTATTGGCGCGCTAGATGTACTAGGGGCCTCCTGAGTGGGCAAGACTCGTGTAGACGAAGGAGGGAATGATGCAGTACCATGCTTACTCCCCTCACTTGAGGAATCATCTTGGGCATCATTGTCATTATCACATAAATCACATTTATTTAAATGAATAGGAATTCTGGCTTCCCCACATTCAGAACACAGTCTATCTGGAAGTTCAGACATGTTAAACAGGCATAAACTTGATCAGAAAGTACAAAAAACGTTTTAAAATAAAACCGTTACTGTCACTTTAAATTTTAAACTGAACACACTTTATTACTGCAATTGCGAAAAAACATGAAGGAATTGTTCAAAATTCACCAAATTTTCACCACAGCGTCTTAAAGCCTTGAAAATATTGCACACCAATTTTGGAAGCTTTAACCCTTAAAATAACGGAACCGGAGCCGTTTTAAGCTTTAAACCCCTTTACAGTCCCTGGTATCTGCTTTGCTGAGACCCAACCAAACCCAAAGGGGAATACGATACCAAATGACGCCTTCAGAAGTCTTTTATAAGTATCAGAGCTCCTCTCACATGCGACTGCATGCCATGCCTCTCAAAAACAAGTGCGCAACACCGGCGCGAAAATGAGACTCTGCCTATGCTTTGGGAAAGCCCCTAAAGAATAAGGTGTCTAAAACAGTGCCTGCCGATATTATTATATCAAAATACCCAGATAAAATGATTCCTCAAGGCTAAATATGTATCAATCGATTTAGCCCAGAAAAAGTCTACAGTTTAAATAAGCCCTTATGAAGCCCTTATTTACAATCGTAATAAACATGGCTTACCGGATCCCATAGGGAAAATGACAGCTTCCAGCATTACATCGTCTTGTTAGAATGTGTCATACCTCAAGCAGCAAGGGACTGCAAACTGTTCCCCCAACTGAAGTTAATTGCTCTCAACAGTCCTGTGTGGAACAGCCATGGATTTTAGTTACGGTTGCTAAAATCATTTTCCTCATACAAACAGAATTCTTCATCTCTTTTCTGTTTCTGAGTAAATAGTACGTACCAGCACTATTTGAAAATAACAAACTCTTGATTGAATAATGAAAAACTACAGTTAAACACTAAAAAACTCTAAGCCATCTCCGTGGAGATGTTGCCTGTACAACGGCAAAGAGAATGACTGGGGTAGGCGGAGCCTAGGAGGGATCATGTGACCAGCTTTGCTGGGCTCTTTGCCATTTCCTGTTGGGGAAGAGAATATCCCACAAGTAAGGATGACGCCGTGGACCGGACACACCTATGTTGGAGAAACGGCAGTTAACCAGATATAAACACTACAGCACGATGCCACAGCCTCTACTGTGGCTTTTACCTTCCTTAGGGATTATTTGAATAAGAAATAAGCCTCTCTGAAGTCCCCTCTGAGGTCTCTGGACTCCACACGTGAATCAGCATGAACTGTCTAGCAAAAACAACTGCGCAATTGAGGTGCGAAAATGAGGCCCCCTCCCTCTTCATTCCAGAGTGATGGGGCCTTTGAGGTAGATTAGGTGTCTAATCAAGTGCCAGGCGAAATAAAAAAAAAACATAAGCGTTTTATAAGTCTCAAAAACACCATATCCATTCTTAAATCATGCTAATAAGCTATCGATTAAGCCCAAAATAGTGTCAACCAGAATTAAGCCCTTAATTTAAGCCATCACTTTATACAGAGTCTGAGAAAAATGGCTTACTTACCCCTGTGGGGATTTCTGACAGTCTTCTAGCATTACTGGGTCTTGTTAGAAAAATGACTGATCATACCTGAAGCAGTTAAGCCTGCAAACAGTTCCCCCCAACTGAAGTTCTCCGGTATTCAACAATCCTGCGTGGGAACAGCAATGGATTTTAGTTACTGGTGCTAAAATCATATTCCTCTCAGCAGAAATCTTCATCTCTTTCTGCTTCAGAGTAAATAGTACAAGCCGGCACTATTTTAAAATAAACTTTTGATAGAAGAAATAAAAACTACAAATCTAACACCACAAACTCTTTACCCTCCCGTGGAGATGCTACTTGTTAGAGCGGCAAAGAGAATGACTGGGGGGGCGGAGCCTGAGGGGAGCTATATGGACAGCTCTGCTGTGTGCTCTCTTTGCCACTTCCTGTAGGGATTGAGAATATCCCACAAGTAAGGATGAAGCTGTGGACCGGATACACCAATGTAAGAGAAATGAAGCCAAGGCATCAATCTGATTCTTGAGAAAGCCTTAAAGGCGTGAAACGCGTGGATTTGCACTAAAGAGCTTGGCAGTGGATTGCTACCTTTAACCTCAGAGAACAGGACACAGCTGAAAAGAAAGTCTGATCTCTGCGTACATTGTACTGAAGTGCAGAGTTTTCGAAGACTGCATTCGGCAGAACTGTGGAGGTTCTAAAAGAACCAGAGTCAAGAGTACTTGCGCAAGTATACAACAAAAAAGTCGGAAGTGAGTGACGTCACACGACCAGTTACAGAGGGAGCTGAGGCTCTGAAAAAAACGCCTAAATTACAATCAGAGGTAAGAACCACCAAAAGGAATGTTTCTGGAAGTCTTCAAATTTTAAGGTGAGACCATTACAACCTTGCACAAATAATAAGGATTTCTGAGGCGAGAGATTATATATATATATATATATATATATATATATATATATATATATATATACACACACACTTAACAAGAAGCCAAACCCTTCTTATTAAATTACAGAAGGTAGCAACAAATAATGCAAGCAATCAAACAAATCTTACAGAATGTTAAATTACTCACATCATATTACAGGGAAATATAAACATTATTATGCCCACATTAGTTATGTTATCCTCTTTTCTATTTATATAACTATAGATGATACAATAAGGAGGTAGGAGTGACCCCCAAATGGAAATATAAAGGCTTTTGGAAAAAACGTGTTCCCTCTTAAAATAAACACTCAGTGATTATAGAATATATAGGGTCACTCTTGGACCCCTGCCACATATATACATAGGAATATAATTAATATTGACTAGAATAATAGAAAACCCAACACCATCAACAGTGATATGCTAGAAAAAAAAAAAAAAAGGAAAAACCTTGGTTGGGCAATTGTAAAAGGAGGTCCGAGATTTATCTTTCTAATCTGACGATATACCATCTTAGGGGGTATGGAGCTATGAATATACATATTCGAGATGGTATACTAATATCAGAGGAGTTGTACCACCTGGCTATTAACGCTTGTAAGGGCAGAGGGATTAAATGGATATAGACTATCAATAGACCTGAAAATAAGATTAAGGTTAGCACTAATTAATAAGTAAAAACAATAAACAAGGAGTCCATGGGGTGGGACAAATGGGGCAATTGTTACAAGCTGAACTCTGTGCATAATATCATATCATCCCAGGCGGGTTGAGTCTCTATGAGCTGTACATGGTTAGCTATTATTAAAAGTGGAATATAACCCATCAGACACATATTTTTAAGATAATTGTGTGGCCATCAGTAAGCACTTATAAACAGAGTGAAAACGCTAAATATATACGGGACACAGCTAACAAGTAACATCCCCCGAGGTGTGAGTCATTATATTAGTCCCACCAAGTGATTGACACCTAAATAACAGAATAATAAATTACCCCACTCCTGATCTGGGGCACAGAAAAAGTTTGAGACCGCTCAGGTGGATCTCGAGTGCGGAGGTGATCTTGTAGTGTGACTCGTATACTGCACCGAGGAATCTCTCTGATTTAAGTGACCACTGCTTCAGGATTGAACTCTAAGATCCACCGCGGGTGTAAGACAACTCGCCCAGGACGGCTCTTATCAGCTGGGAGTCAGGGCCTTGACCAAACGCCATTCCACTCATATGATCTCACTCCTTATTTTGTCTTTGAGTCAGGTTTGGGGTCATGGAGCGGGTCTTAATGGTAACCAGATCGCAGGGCATAACCCCATGTCTCGTCTTCGCAACCTCCACACTCTCCTTCTGTACCGAACTGTCAGCTGCACCATGTACTGCTATGTTGCTTCCACTGTCCTGGGAGGTTGTCGCTGCACAGTCTACCTGGTATATTGTCTCCACAGGTTCCATTAAATGGGTGTCTAGTTGCAGAGCCGATTTGCCCTCCGAAGTAAGCAGTAACCTTGGTGTCACGTTTTTACACACACTCCCCCATGTTAGATGTAAGGTCTCTGTAAAGCGCAAAATGTGTTCCTGAAATAAACAGTCTACCGACTTCAGCAGGGTTACGTGGTTCAACTCCATGAGTATGATAAAGTTCACAGTGTTTGCTGTGTCTTGCGGCTTAAATTCAGCTCTTGTAGCTGCTCAGCTCTTTCAGCTGCTGGACCTGACTGATCAGGAAATTGGGGAGGGCGAATGAGGATCCAGGCCGATGTTAGGCCTCCGCTGCGTACCTCATAAGTTCTGGTCTGCTGGGCTGGAAAAAACTGTAAAATTCTGCTCTGTTAGAGGTAGACAACACAGTAGTACTTAAAGAAGCTTTGAATTTTAGTGCTAATGAGCGATAAACAGCGGATTTATCTGCCCGGATTCACAGCCGTAGTTGAAAACCAGCCATTTTAGTCCCCAGTTTTTCATAATTTTTAATAGACCTAATGAAGATACTAATGTAATAATTGTATTACAATAAGGAGAATGTTCATAGATTATTTATATTAATTGTATTGAAGCATGCAATACTCATTGTAGCTATTTCTTTATGAATTTTATATGACCGAAAATGTTAGTTTAACCATGTGTTACAGCCAATTGTGATCAAGATGACATTGTATAGGGAATTTTTATAACAAATTTATTTTAAAAACAGAATTTATGCTTACCTGATAAATTACTTTCTCCAACGGTGTGTCCGGTCCACGGCGTCATCCTTACTTGTGGGAAATATCTCTTCCCCAACAGGAAATGGCAAAGAGTCCCAGCAAAGCTGGCCATATAGTCCCTCCTAGGCTCCGCCCACCCCAGTCATTCGACCGACTGACAGGAGGAAAAAAACAGGAGAAACCATAGGGTGCCGTGGTGACTGTAGTTAGAGAAAATAATTCATCAAACCTGATTAAAAAACCAGGGCAGGCCGTGGACCGGACACACCGTTGGAGAAAGTAATTTATCAGGTAAGCATAAATTCTGTTTTCTCCAACATTGGTGTGTCCGGTCCACGGCGTCATCCTTACTTGTGGGAACCAATACCAAAGCTTTAGGACACGGATGAAGGGAGGGAGCAAATCAGGTTACCTAAACAGAAGGCACCACGGCTTGCAAAACCTTTCTCCCAAAAATAGCCTCTGAAGAAGCAAAAGTATCAAATTTGTAAAATTTGGCAAAAGTGTGCAGTGAAGACCAAGTCGCTGCCTTACATATCTGATCAACAGAAGCCTCGTTCTTGAAGGCCCATGTGGAAGCCACAGCCCTAGTGGAGTGAGCTGTGATTCTTTCTGGAGGTTGCCGTCCGGCAGTCTCGTAAGCCAATCGGATGATGCTTTTAAGCCAAAAAGAAAGAGAGGTAGAAGTCGCTTTTTTTACTTCTCCTTTTACCAGAATAGACGACAAACAGAGAAGAAGTTTGTCTGAACTCTTTTGTAGCTTCTAAAATAGAATTTTAGAGCACGGACTACGTCTAAATTGTGTAACAAACGTTCCTTCTTTGAAACTGGATTCGGACACAAAGAAGGAACAATTATCTCCTGGTTAATATTTTTGTTAGAAACAACCTTTGGAAGAAAACCAGGCTTAGTACGCAAAACAACCTTATCTGCATAGAACACCAGATAGGGTGGAGAACACTGCAGAGCAGATAACTCAGAAACTCTTCTAGCAGAAGAAATAGCAACCAAAAACAAAACTTTCCAAGATAACAACTTAATATCTATGGAATGTAGAGGTTCAAACGGAACCCCTTGAAGAACTGAAAGAACTAGATTTAAACTCCAGGGAGGAGTCAAAGGTCTGTAAACAGGCTTGATCCTAACCAGAGCCTGAACAAATGCTTGAACATCTGGCACAGCTGCCAGTCGTTTGTGTAATAAGACAGATAAAGCAGAAATCTGTCCCTTTAGAGAACTCGCTGATATTCCTTTATCCAAACCCTCTTGTAGAAAGGAAAGGATCTTAGGGATTTTGATCTTATTCCATAAGAATCCCTTGGATTCAAACCAGCAGATATATCTTTTCCATATTTTATGGTAAATTTTTCTAGTTACCGGTTTTCTGGCTTGAACTAGAGTATCTATCACAGAATCTGAAAACCCACGCTTTGATAGAATCAAGTGTTCAATTTCCAAGCCGTCAGCTGGAGGGAGACCAGATTTGGATGTTCAAATGGACCCTGTACAAGAAGATCCTGTCTCAAAGGTAGCTTCCATGGTGGCACCGATGACATATTCACCAGGTCTGCATACCAAGTCCTGCGTGGCCACGCAGGAGCTATCAAGATCACCGAGGCCCTCTCCTGCTTGATCCTGGCTACCAGCCTGGGAATGAGAGGAAACGGTGGAAACACATAGGCTAGGTTGAAGGTCCAAGGCGCTACTAGTGCATCCACTAGAGTCGCCTTGGGATCCCTGGATCTGGACCCGTAGCAAGGAACCTTGAAGTTCTGACGAGACGCCATCAGATCCATATCTGGAATGCCCCATAATTGAGTCAACTGGGCAAAGATCTCCGGGTGGAGTTCCCACTCCCCCGGATGGAATGTCTGACGACTCAGATAATCCGCCTCCCAGTTCTCCGAATTACAAGCATAAACATGTATAAAATGCCCAAATAAAGCAATCGATTTTGCCCATAAAAGTGTCTACCAGTTTTATAGCCCATATTAAGCCCTTTATTCTGTTTGAGACTAAGAAAATGGCTTACCGGTCCCCATGAGGGGAAATGACAGCCTTCCAGCATTACACAGTCTTGTTAGAAATATGGCTAGTCATACCTTAAGCAGAAAAGTCTGCTGTTTCCCCCAACTGAAGTTACTTCATCTCAACAGTCCTATGTGGAAACAGCAAACGATTTTAGTTACTGTCTGCTAAAATCATCTTCCTCTCACAAACAGAACTCTTCATCTTTTTCTGTTTCAGAGTAAATAGTACATACCAGCACTATTTTAAAATAACAAACTCTTGATAGTAGAATTAAAAAACTACAACTAAACACCACATACTCTTAACCATCTCCGTGGAGATGTTGCCTGTGCAACGGCAAAGAGAATGACTGGGGTGGGCGGAGCCTAGGAGGGACTATATGGACAGCTTTGCTGGGACTCTTTGCCATTTCCTGTTGGGGAAGAGATATTTCCCACAAGTAAGGATGACGCCGTGGACCGGACACAGCAATGTTGGAGAAAAGGTATATAGAATCTCTTTTTCTATCTTTTCAAAGAGAAAAATCTGTATATAAGATCCAATTATTTATCGAAAATCATCTGTCTTTTGGTGTGTATAATTTACAGGTGGTTTAATCTGCGAAACATGTTAGGGATGGGTATCCGTTAATACCATGTTTTTCTTTTAATGGCATAGCTAACTTTAAATTAATATACTGATATAGTGGCAACTGGGTCTATAGTATTAATATTTCGGGCATTATCTCTAAACTACCAGTGGCAACTGTCAAAGGCAATCTTTATGTTAATATTATAACAGCCACAACCGACAACCGCTGAAATTAGCCACTTTTTGATATAAACCCAAACAACTATGTGCTGATACTATAAAGCTACAGCGGCGAGCCAGTGGCAACGGCTAAGGGCAAATTAAGGGTCATTATTTTAATGTTATAATTGTTAGTCACTTACTCTGGCAGCTTCAACATATACCCAAAAAATCACTTGTTGGTAGTATAAACTTATAGAAGCTAGGCGCTGGTACTGACAGTGTCAAACCTTACTTCGACAATACCACTATAAGCATCTCAAACGATATAAAGCCATAACAATCAACCGCTTATTACAGATACTTTAGAAGAAATTAAAGATAAATACATTTGTTGCTAGTTCTAAGCAACAGCGGGTAGACGCTTATATTGGCCATCTAAACTTACACTGTAGCCACTAACAACTGGATACAGATACGCCAACAAGTGGATTGCATATACACAATACCTAAAAGATACCTATATAAATATTTAAAATATTGCTTTCCATTTACTGAATGCTGTATATAATAAAGGTAAAATACGGAAAGCCTGCCAGGTGACTAGATATTACATTTGATAGAGAAAGCTAGATAACCTTTGCCACATAGTATAAATCAATCAAGTTCGAAAACCAGTGAAATATCTATACCACTACTGACTAAAACACAAACTTTAAACCTACAAGATAAGTTGTGTTAAAGTACACCAAGCACCTATACATGCCATATATAAATTTAATTCACCAAAAAAAACTTGTTGCAATAACTGTTTAACTATACAGTATACATTATTAATAAAATATACATATCTAGGCTATTCAAGCCATTTCTTGATATACCATTGAAGAATAAAATGGAACAGTGAAAAAATATATACTGTTACTATATATTGTATATACATACAAACAATTGAATTCATTGCAACAAAAGTGAGAATACACTAATACTGAGTGCAATCTGCATTGTGAACTTACAATTATCAGAGACCCAGTAATTTAACTGAAGGAGTGAATAATCCTTATAAAAAGACTCACCCTGACAACTGAAAATACAAACTTATTTCAGTACATCAGTGACTAAGTATTTTTCACAGATATCAATCTGTTATTTATGTCTCACAAATGGTTGCTCAAATGTAAACGGTAATCGCTGCATGATGAAATCTTGAATTTTATAACGGTGTACAATACTAAAGGATATAAGCCAAGTATCCATCAGATAGATTCACATTAATTAGTGTTTATATAATCCAAGAATACTCCAAATTAGAGGTAATTTACCTACTAGATTCTTAGTGCCACTTTTATGATTAGTAAAGTTGCTATGTGTTTTTAAAGTACACACATTCACACATTATATTTTTTAACCTATGTTGACTTAATAAAAGTTATGTTTTAATTTTCCTCTCAACCCATTGGCTCACAATGGTTGTTTAAGATCCATATTAATATCAATATCCTCTCCAGGAACTGAAGTGCTACTTAGGTGCATTCTTTTAGTCTCTATCTTCTTTGATATAGACTACATTTGTAACCAGTATCGTTTTATGCACAAGCACTCAAGCTCACTAGGTATATATGCATATACCTATTAAAAATACAGAAATTTAATAAATCCATACATGGTATCCTAATATATCCATAGTAAAGGATACACTGATTGTAAATAACCTGAACACAATTTCTGTATATACTAAAGTATTAAATTGAGTGTTCCTACCCCATCAGTGTAGTGCTCTTGCTACTTTGCGCTAAACTAATTTTTATAACAAATTTATTTTAAAAAAAGGTATATAGAATCTCTTTCTATCTTTTCAAAGAGAAAAATCTGTATATAAGATCCAATTATTTATCGAAAACCATCTGTCTTTTGGTGTGTATAATTTACCGGTGGTTTAAAAGGTGTAAAAATACATATATTTTAAGGTTATCAACGAAAATAGAGGACAGCATAACTTCAATCTTAATTCTACGTTCCAAATAGAGTGTGAACCTAAATGCTTTAAGCTCCCTCTAAACACCGTAATTGTATGTTTGACACAATATAACGATCTAGGAAGGAGATAGTTAACATAGCGTAGCTTGTTTTAAGTAAAGTTCAGCGCTTCACTTCAAATATATAAAAAAACACTTTCCAATTTAACTCCATTATCACATTTTACAGTCTTATTATATTCACACTTTCTGGGGAACAAGATCCTACTGAGCATGTGCACAAGCTCACAGGATATATGTATATTAGTCTGCAATTGGCTGATGTATGTCACATGATACAGGGGCCAGAAAATGGGAGAAAATAATTTGTCAGAAAAAAAAAAAAATCATCATTATCTTTTTATTATTTGCACTTGTTAATTATGCAATTCTACTGCATTGAGTGGTCCTTTAACCCCTTAAGGACCACCGCACTTTTCCATTTTCTGTCAGTTTGAGACCAAGGCTATTTTTACATTTCTGCGGTGTTTGTGTTTAGCTGTAATTTTCCTCTTACTCATTTACTGTACCCACACATATTATATACCGTTTTTCCTCGCCATTAAATGGACTTTGTAAAGATACCATTATTTTCATTACATCTTATAATTTACTTAAATTTTTTTAATAAAATATGAGGAAAGAAAATGAAAAACAAAACAACAAAAAAAAAAAACACACACTTTTTCTAACTTTGACCCCCAAAATCTGTTACACATCTACAACCACCAAAAACACCCATTCTAAATAGTTTCTAAATTTTGTCCTGAGTTTAGAAATACCCAATGTTTACACGTTCTTTGCTTTTTTTGCAAGTTATAGGGAAATAAATACAAGAAGCACTTTGCTATTTCCAAACCATTTTATTTTTTCAAAATTAGCGATAATTACATTGGGATACTGATATCTGTCTGGAATCCCTGAATATCCCTTGACATGTACATTTTTTTTTTTAGAAAACAACCCAAAGTATTGATCTAGGCCCATTTTGGTATATTTCATGCCACCATTTCAACACCAAATGCGATCAAATAAAAAAAATTTTTTAGGTTTCTCACTGAAATTATTTACAAACAGATTGTGTAATTATGGCACAAATGGTTGTAAAAGCTTCTCTGGGATTTGTTCAGAAATAGCAGACATATATGGCTTTGGCGTTGCTTTTTGGTAATTAGAATCACTTCCACCGCTTTCAAAGACCAACGACGTATGGGGTACGTTCTTGGTCATTAACTGCATTTTTTTGCAGGACGTACTCCATACGTTGTTGATCGTTAAGGGATACTAAACCTACCTTTTTTTCCTTTAATGATTCAGATAGAGCATGCAATTTTAAGCAAATGTCTCATTTTCTTCTTTAATCAATTTTTCTTTATTCTCTTGCTATCTTTATTTAAAAAGCAGTTGTGTAAAGCTTAGGAGCCGGACCATTTTTGGTTGAGAACCTGGGTTACACTTGCTTATTGGTGGCATAACGTAGCCACCAATAAGCAAGTGCTATCCAGGGTTCTGAACCTAAAATGGGACGGCTCCTAAGCTTTACATGCCTGCTTTTTAAATAAAGATAGCAAGAAAACAAAGAAAAATTGATATTAGGAATAAATGAGAAAGTTGCTTAAAATTGCATGCTCTCTCTGAAGAATAAAGGAAACAATTTGGGTTCAAAACTCTTATTGAATCAGCAAGGGTAAACCTCAAGACATCTAGGGACAATATTATAAACCCAAACATTTGTAAAAAAAATATGAGCAATAGGTTTATTTCTGAAGCCAACTTCATTACCACTTACGGTGCCAATCATATTAAATACATTTTACATAAATATTGAGAAGTGTTGAAAGCAGATCTGCTTTTGGGACAAACAATAGGAGATGTCCCAAAAGTATTTTTTTAAAAGAAACAAAAACCTGAAAAACATCCTTGCTCCCTCAAAATTGCCCAATTCTGTACAAAAGAATAAATTTAGCAGCTGGTTGTCTATCAAATCAGGGACATATAGATGTGGTCATAAAAAACACATTTACTAGGGAGATTGTGTTCCGAATTTCAATGGTTTAAAACAGTTTAAAATTAGGGAAAAAGTACTGGTGTGTGTGTGTGTAATATACACACTCTTTTTTTATTGTTATGTTATGCTTTTATAGTGTGAAGTTTTACATACATAGCACGAACAACCGGGATAGAGGAAGTATGTGTGCCCTCTTTGCCGGGTCTTATCAAACTATTGTAAACGGGTTGTTTACTACTTGATACGGCTGAGCCCTACTATTTTTGGTTTGGATGAAATAGAGGGAAGTGGACAATATCAAGCGCAAACTCCTCCTCTGTTTTTCCAATTGGTAGAGTCTTGGAAGGGCTTGGCCATGCCCCCTACATATAGTCGATCCCTGAGACATGGCACCACCCACTTCTGATCTATACCCTTGATAAAGTTTGCATGGAAGCAAACAAAACGCTTAAGGTTGTAGGACTACTCTTCAACCGAACTCGGTTGAGTGTTAGTAAGTTCCCCCCACCATCCAGGAGCCAGATGACGCATGGACAGCCTGTGATACCACACTGGCATCACAGCATATATCCTGAAAAGGGGATTCTCTAACGCACCTTTTATCATGATGAGCACATTATTGTCTCACATCTAGTAAGTGTAACTTATCACTTATACAAAATAATAAATCCTGTTACCTTAAGTCGCAGATGCGCTCTCTTCTTTACTCTGTTTTAGATTTCTATCTTGAGGAAAACACAAAACACCTCTTGGTTTATGAGCTGTTCTAGCAGGAGATTTAAAGGACCACTAAGAACAAATTGTAAAATAGCGCTATTGAAAACATCACCCCACGGGGTACGTCGCTAATCATTAAGGGGTTAAGGTGGTGTAGCATTGATTCAACCTAATCTAACACTGATTCTGCAAAACAACTTCTGAAACTCACTTCCTCCTTCGGCCTGTCACAATGGACTGACTGACTCTCCTACTCACAAAGATGGTCACTCCCTTGATCTGATTTTCAGCTATCGACGCATTCTCTCAAATTTCACAATCTCCCCTTTACCTCTTTCTGATCATCATCATCTCCTCACTTGTAACATCACATCCCTTCCGACAACCCTCCCTCCGCCTACCCCTCACACCAAACTTTACAGAAGCATTGTCATTAGATCAGCAACAGTTCTCTAGCTCTCTCAAACCTCTCCTCTCTTCCATCCCCTCCTTTTCCCAGCCCAAACTGTCACTATAACTCCACCCTTACATCAGTCCTTGACAATCGGGCCCCACCTACCATAGCTCGGAAACCACACTCTCATCCTCAGCCCTGGCATACTCCTCTGACACGGTACCTACGCAGATGTTCCCGTATTGCTGAGCGACACTGAAGAAAATCTCAGAGTTCAGCTGATTTTCTTCACTACAAGTTCATCTTGAACGTCTACTATTTTGCCCTTAATCTTTATAAGCAAAATTACTTCTCTGCTCTTATCTCTACTCTTTCCTCAAACCCAAAAAGTCTGTTCTCCACATTCAATACTCTTCTCCGCCCACCCCCACCTCCTAATACAACTTCTCTCTCAGCTCAAGATTTTGCCAGTCACTTTAATAACAAAATTGACTCAATCCGAAATTAAATCAGCTCTAAACATACTACCAATTTCCCATCCCCTCAAAAGCTCACAATCATCCAAAACCCAAATTGCCATAATTTTGGCTTTTTTGGACCTGTTACTGAGGAAGAAGTTTCTGCCCTTATACTATCCTCTCACCTCACTACCTGTCCCCCTTGACCCCATCCCCCATCTATCTTCTTTCCTTACATTAAATTCCCTCCTTGACCCAATGCAATCTGGATTTCGCCCACATCACTCCACAGTGACAGCAATCGTTAAGGTTACCAACGACCTACTTACAGCAAAATCCAAAGGCCACTTCTCTCTGCTTATCCTCTTTGATCTGTCTGCAGCCTTTGATACTGTCGACCACCCTCTTTTGCGACACAGTTCTCTCGTGGGTCTCTTCCTATCTAACCGTACCTTTAGTGTAGCCTTCTCTGGAGCATCCTCTGCCCCATTACCACTTTCTGTTAAGTTACCGCAAGGCTCTGTCTTCTCAATCTACACGTCATCATTAGGTTCCTTAATAAAGTCCCATAGGTTTCAATATCACTTGTATGCCGATGACACCCAAATTTACCTCTCTGCACCAGACCTATCTCCTTCCTTGCTAACCTGTGTCACTAACTGCCTGTCTCATATCTCATCTTGGATGTCCTCTCACTACCTTAAGCTAAATCTCTCCAAAACTGAGCTCCTTATTTTCCTCCCTTCTTCCAAACTCTCCACCCCCCCATTTCTCTGTAACTGTTGATAACTCTATCCTTACCCCTACCCTGCATGCCCGATGTCTTGGGGTCACACTTGACTCAGATCTTTCTTTCACTTCTCACATTCAAGGCCTAGACTAAAGCCTGCCGCTTCAACCTTAAAACCCATCTCTAATATAAGACATATCTTTACACAAGACACAACTAAGATTTTAGTCCACGATCTCATCCTTTCCCGCATTGACTACTGCAACTCCATCCTCTCTGGTCTCCCTAGCTGCCACCTAGCTCCTTTACAATCCATAATGAATGCCTCTGCCAGGCTCATCTTCCTTACACATCTTCTCTTCATCTGCTGCACCTCTCTGACAATCCTTCACTGGATTCCTCTTGCCTCCAGAATTAAACACAAATTTCTCACTCTGACATATAAAGCCCTCAACTGCACCCCCCTACATCTCAGACCTTGTCTCCAGATACTCTCCCTCCCGCCCCTTTGCTCTTCTCACGATCTCCTACTCTCTCCTACTCTCCTCCTCTCTCGTTACCTCCTCACATTCCAGTTTACATGACTTCTTCAGACTGGCTTCCATCTTGTGGAACTCTCTGCCTCGCTCCACAAGACTCTTCCCTAGTTTTAAAAGCTTCAAGCGCTCCCTAAAGACTCTACTGTCCAGGGATGCATCCAACCTACACTAACCTTTCCTACCTTTATTGCTTTCCCCTTGAACCCCTTAGAATGTAAGCCTATGAGCCCGTTTGTAGCAGTGTTAATTTTGTCGACTAAAACGAGCATAAAACTAAAGAAATTCTGATCACTAAAATATGACTAAAACGGCATTTTATTCAAAAGACTATGAATAAAAATAAATAAAAAATTGCTGTCAAAATTAACACTTTATGCAAGGCGTTATAATTAATCCATATCTAATTACTGCTCTTTTGTGAAGAAGAAAAAAAAAAAGGCTATCTTCTTGTTTATTTACGAAACCTGGTTTTATTTAATATTAAGATAAAGAAAGACATGTTATATACCACAACAGTTTAACCTGTATTAAATGTTCAACAAATCTTAATACCATAAACAAAAACAGGTTAATAAACCTTTACTCCAGGAGTATATAATGAGTTTGGAAGTTCTAGAGCAGTGTTAATTTAGTTGCAATTTTTTTTTCGAATCTGCGAACAATCAATTGATTCTTCATATACAAATAAGAATAACCCATGAGTATGGGTTTAAGTTATGCTGTGCCGGTGCTAGCTGCGGAAACTTTTTTTTTTAATAAAATATTTATTTGTTTTCCAAGAAAAAGAAATACAACAGCTGTACGACAAAGGCGTACTACAATTTCAAGCTCTCGTATGAATACAAATTAACAGATACAATGACAACATAACATCAAAATGCGATTGGAGATCCTAGCTTTTCCTCATTCTCCTAGGAGATATAGTTGGATCTGTCATTCCGGTCCAAAAATAAAAAGGGGGGGGGGAATGAAGAAGAATAGGGGAGAAGGTTATAAAGGGAGGGGAAAACTAAAATGAGGAGAGGAACAAGGTCTGTAGTGAGGTTTTCCGGGTAGGCAAAACTGATGTGGGACTACGGGCATCTCTTACAGGCAGGGAGAGGCTATCTTGAATGCTGGGAGCCATAAAGGTGTTAAATCTACACTTCCATTCCGTCCAAACTAATTCAAAGAAAGCAGACCTTCCCATAGTGAAATATATTTTTTTTTCCTGAGTGTATATGTATGCCATGGTTGAAATAATATCTGACCATGCGGGGGGACTCACTCTTTTCCAAGCTCTGGCTATATTAAGTTTAACAGCTGAGAAAAGGTATATACAGAATATGCCAAAGTGTCTGGGCAGTTTACAGGTTCCTAAATGAAAAAGGGCTGTCTCTGGGGAGGGGAATTCCCATGTTCGCAAGTGTAGTGAAGCACCTCATCCAGAGAGGTTTAAGTTTAGGGCAACTCCACCTTATATGAGTCATGTCTCCTGTGTGAGAGCAATCTCTCCAACAAGCCGGGGAGGCCGTGGGAAAGATTGCGGCAAGCCGTGCTGGGACATAATACCAGTGCATGAGAAGTTTAATATAGGTCTCGTAAATGGTGACACAGTGTAGTGCTTTTTCGTGAGCAAAAGTGTTTGATGCCATTCCTTAGTGGGTACTGACAAATTTAACTTCTGCTCCCATTTATGAATGTGTAGGGCTTTGTCTAGTGGTGTTGTGCCTTCCATTATAGTATAGTGTAAGGACAAAGGTTTACCCAACCAGAGCCCCTGCTGCCATCTGGCTTCCCATATGGTTAATTGGCGAGAAGACGAAGGCTTAAAACCCCATCTGGATAGGAAGCTAATAACCCTGGTATACTCGAATATCATGTACGGAGGGGTGGGTGAAGAGCTCATAATTTGGTTAAGTGCAACAAAGGTATTTTGGGATACTGTGGACCAAAGGTCCGCTACTTTCAAAATACCCAGCCTGGCCCAAGAAACCGGGTGCGAATCCGGTAGGCCGGTTAGGAGGCCAGTTATGGTAGTGATTGGGGATGGATGAGGACCTACCTGTTTATAGTGTGTAACAGCTCCCAGGCAGCCAAACACTCTCGAATTACCGGGTTTACCACTGCAAGAGTTCTCCTGCAGTGCGGAGGTGTCCATATCAGGTCCCTCAGGGTAAAGCCATAAGGCAAGGAAGCTTGTTCAATGGCCCTCCATTTACTATCTGAGTCTTTTACCCCCCATTGGGAGATGTGAGTGAGCATGGCTGCCTCAAAGTATCTGGATATAGATGGGGAGGCCACTCCCCCGTGCATTCTAGGGTACTGTAAGAGTTTATGAGATATTCGGGGGGGTTTGCCCTGCCAAACATACTTAGTGCATGCGCTTTGAAACTGTACTAGAAGGGATCTAGGTACTCTAACAGGTAAACATCTAAAAATATATGTCAGTTTGGGGAGGTAGCTCAACTTTAGAGCAGCTATGCGTCCCAACCACGAGATAGACTTATAGTTCCACTTCCGGCTTAAAGATTGGAGTTCATAAAGCAGGGGTTTATAATGGTCATCTATTATTTGGGGAAGTGAATTGGACAATTTGACTCCTAAGTGGGAAATATAGGTGTGGTTAGTAATACATTTAGATTTATCATGTAAACATTTGGAAATGTCCTCGGGAAAGCCATAAGAGAATATTTCTGATTTATTGTGTTTCAATTTATAGTACGAAAGGGCGCTAAAGGTCTCTAAGAGAGACAGGAGCCTGGGAATCATTTGTAAGGGTTTGGATGAGACGATTGTAGTGTCATTGGCAAACAAGGCCACCTTATGTATCGTACCATGGAGCGTGACTCCTTCAATTTCCCTGTCTGCTCTGATGGCAGCGGCCAAGGGCTCAATTGCTAGCGCGAATAGAATGGGGGAGAGGGGGCATCACCGACGTGTGCCATTAGAGATGGAGAAGGGTGCGGAGCTGAACCACAAGCCCCTGACCGAAGCCGCGGGAGTCGAGTACAAAGATCTCACCGCTTTTATGATCTGTGTCGGAACCTGAAAGGTTTTGGGGACCTTCCACAAGTACTCCCACCAGACCCGATCGAACGCCTTCTCTGCATCGTGGGGCTTATTCAGTCTCTTAGCCTCCAAAAGAATGTTCAATAGTCTCCTAGTCTTGTCTGGGCCCTCCCTTCCAGGAATAAAGCCCACTTGGTCTGGATTGATAAGGATTGGGAGTAATCTTGTTAACCTGTTGGCCAATATTTTGGAATATATTTTAACATCAGTATTGATGAGTGAAATGGGCCTGTAATTAGCACAAAGAGTTGGGTCTTTGTTAGGTTTAGGGATTGCAATGATAGAGGCCTCTAGAAACTTACTTCGGAATTTGCCCTCATCCATTGCCAAGTTAAAGAATCTAGTAAGAATGGGCATAGTCTCTTGGAGGTAAGTCTTATAAAAAATTGCGGTGAAACCATCTGGGCCGGGGCTTTAAGGGGTTTCAGGTTTTTAACCACACGTTTGACCTCCTGACATGTAATGGGAACATCAATGGTTTCAATGTGGGCCTCGTCTAAAGTGTGAAGTTTAAGAAAACATAGGAATGGGCCTATAGCTTCTGATGGTGCTGGACAAAATGTTGCCTCATCTTGAATGTTATACAAATCGGAATAGTACTTATTGAACTGCTGGCCAATTAAGGAAGGTAGCCTAAAGGACTGTGTACCCTGCTTGAGCTCATGAATGCGGGATGCTCCTGTGCGCTGCCTTAGTTTGTTAGCGAGTAAGGAATCCGCTGTATTACCCTTCGAGTACATAAGCTGTTTTAGTTTAAGGAGGTTAGTTTGGGTCTTTTTAAGTTCCAATTGGCATGTGTGTCATCTAAGGTCCTCAACCTCCTTTCCAGTGTCTGAGGTACGTCTGGAATTCTAGGAACCGTAACCTGCAGTGTCCCTGGGATAGGAAGAGACCAGCCGGTTTCCTCAGATGGGCCTGCTTGCGTATAAATAGGCCACGAATGGTAGCCTTAAATGCCCCCCAAATCATGTCATCCCGACTCTCAGGAGAATCATTAATTTGCAGGGTAAAATGTATTTCCTTCCTAAGTTCCTCTCTGAAGGGGATGGGGCAACCTCCAAGGGGGTCTAGAACGAGAAGTGGGTTTAGAGTCTAGGTCCATTAAGACCATGGACATGTATAAATACTCTAGGAGCGTACAAGATCCAGGGTATCAGGGTGGCAGAAAAAATAATCCAGTCTGGAAAATGTAGAGTGGGGATGGGAGAAGTGGGTGTAATCCTTATCTAGAGGATGTAGGAACCTCCAAATGTCAAAATAGTTAAACAGGATCATAAGCTCTCTAAATCTACGACACGTGGGGTTGAGGCCAGTGGTTCCCTGCTTGAACTGCTCTACTTTATGCAAAATCTTCCTCAGGTATCTAGGCTGTAAGGTGTTTGGTAGGTAAGTAGAGACTAGAGTGTATGTGACATGATCTAGGTTACACACAAGGATAAGATATCTCTCGCTTGTGGTTGCCTAATCACGTGTATGGGTTCGAAGGCCACTCTTTTATGTATTAATATAGCCACACCTCTGGCTTTTTTAGAGTAAGAAGCAACCTCATTAACAGGGAAGTCCCGGGAAATGTACGCAGGGGGAGAATCTGCAAGTAAGTGCGTTTCCTGAAGGAAAGCCACATCGACCTTATGAAAGCGCAAGGACTTAGACAGTAGGCTCCTCTTACCAACAGTGTTCAAGCCCCTGACATTGTGGGAAAGGAACCTAAGGGAGGCCATTTGTTGACCTGTGTTCAATGGGAACCAATTATGTGGAAAGGGTCAAGGATAGGAGTGGGAAGGGAGGGTGGGGGAAAGGGAGCTTGGTGGAAGTAGTCCACCTATGTGGAGCTCTATTACAGGCTCCAATGTCTGGGGGGAGCTAACGTGAATTGAAGGAACCGGGGTTAGTGTGAGTAGCCCCGCTCTCTGAGTAAGCATATTAAATAAAATGAACTAGCTAAATTACTAACTGTAACCATACTGAGCATAAAAAGAGAATTGAAAGGTGCATTACAACAACATTCAACAGGGTGCATTCAGCATGCTGCATCTATAAAGCTTCAGGTAGGTAAGGCTTGAGGCCTTAAGGTGTGGTCAGGAGGGTTGGGTTTCTGCCTCTTAGTTCTCTGCTCTTTTAGTGTCCATACAGGGGCTGAGGCCCTCAATCTAGAATGAGTCCCTTCCCGGGTTTCTGGGTCAATATAAAGAGCCCAATTAACAAGAAGGGTGTTACCCATGGAGGGGGAGGGCACTACATGATTAAGTGCTTCTGTGAGCACAAAACTAGTCAGGATGTTTGCCTGCCATGTACCTGATTTTAAACTGCTTCAATAAAAAAATTTGTTTCATCAGCCCTTTACCTGATGCCTTTCTAGTGCGGCTGTAATTTTTCCTTTTTTTGAGGACACTACATGAGTCTGATTGTCCTTTGTCACAATGAGTTTAGTGGGGAATCCCCATCTATATTTGATATTAGCCTTCCTGAGTTGAGTGGTGATAGGGGCAAACAGCCTACATTGTTGCAATGTATGGGAGGAAAGATCTGGTAAGAGCTGTATATCTTTAAAGGTGTCAGGAAGGTTTGCTGAAGGCTGCTTGCATCAAGCTGTCTTTAAAAGGTGAAATGCTGGAAGTAAACTACCACGTCCTGTGGCTTAACAGAAGAGATCGACCTCGGCCTAAGGGCCCTGTGGGCCGCTCCATAGCATGCATGTTGCCCTCCAGGGGGCCCAAAAATGCGATTAATAATAATGATTTGAGGAATTCTTGTAGATCACCTGCTGCTACAGTCTAAGGTATGCCTCTGAAGCGGATGTTGTTCCTTCTAGCTCTATCCTCCATGTCAGCCAGTTTTAATTCAAGCTGGGAAATTTGCTCTGCTAGATTCTCTGCATATGAGAGTAGGTATGAGTGATCGGTGGCTAAGTCATCGTGTTGTCGCTCAAGAGTGTCCACCCTGTCTCCAATTTCCGCTATGTCTTTCTTGAGTTCTGCTGAGCTTTGCTGGATCTCCGCTGTGATAGATTTGGTCTGTGCCGCAAGCATCTTTTGTAATGTGCTTTCTGTAATGTAGTGATTCAAGTGGGAAGCAGACTGGGAGCTCGATTGAGAGCCCTCATCTTGCGACTCGGGGTCACTAGCTTCTCTCCTCTGGGGATTAGATTCTTTGTGTGATTGAGAGAAATGATCAAGGACGGTCTTTAATTGCTGCAGGAGTCCTAGGATTCCTTCTGGAGGAGTGCGGCATGATTGATTCAGCTATAGAACTCAGTGCAAACCTTCAGGGTAGCCCACCCTGACCACCTGAATCTCTATATACAGAGCAATTAGGTAGGCAAACCATACACCTAATGTGACACCTTAAAGCATGAAAAGCTAGTAAATATTCTATGAGAGCAGGGCCAGACACAACCCACTTATGGTTGCACCTAGTACAAGTTAGTTTATTACAAAGCACAAAACTCAGAAGAACCTAGAATAGAGGCCAACCCACGCGACTGAGGGGGTCCCTAAAGGCCCCCGCGCACCTCAGGGAAGGGGATACGACCCGGAGGAAGGGGAAAAGGAAAGGGGCAGTGACCAGCCCAAACAAGCAGGCCCGGAAAGGAGGAGGTGTGAGGGGGACCAAAGCAACCAGTCCCTTCTTGCGGGACTTACAATCCACAGCAGCAGGAGCACAATACTGACAAGTGATATAATAGATAAATAAACTGTGTAATAAGAGTGAAGGTGGTGTAACAGGGAATATGGGGTTAACCTCAGTGTAGTGTTATAGGCCTAAAAAGATATAATAGACAAATACCCTGCACAGTACTAGAGGGTGTGGTGTAGCAATGGGGCTAATCTCCGTACAATGTTATAGGGCTAAAGATGCTTGCAATTCCAGATTAAGTGAAAACACTTAAGTACTTATTAGCGCAGCAAAAGCAACCACTCTATAAGAAAGAGGGGAACCCCTCTCGCCTCAGGGTAATGGGGGTGCAACCCGGAGGAAGGGGAAAGGGGAAGTGACCAGCTCAGACAAGCTGAGCCGGAAAGGGGGAAGTTTAAGGGGCCCCCCAAGTTGTCAAAATACACAGCAGAAGCAAGAATATAAGTAAATTTAAATGGATGGCTAACAATTCAAGAAAGAAACCCCTGTGGAAATAAAATTGCAGGTTAGACAATGAGATAACACTACACTTTGGGAGATTACCCAAAGACAATTAAGCTGACGCAGCAGCTATTAGACTGTGTGAACAGCTCCTCACAGGGAAGATAGTCAGTCCCAGTGGCTCCAGGGGGTCTAAACAATATCAAGGTCCAGATTGAGGGTAGGTTGGAATCAAAATGAGTCTCTGCTACAGAGTGTAGATATTCAATTTCCCCCTTTTGGTGATAGTTGGGGAATGGGGAGAAGCAGCACTCTCAGTGGGGTTAATTAGATGTGGGCCCAAAGGAGAAGATCAAATAGTGGCCAGGACTTATAGGGTATCCTCTAAAGCCACAGGCTGGGTGTCAGAGGAGTATGTGTGTAGGGTCCCTGGCCCAACCAGCCACCGTTTTCAGTGAAGTGTTATGGGTCTAACTCCCACTAAGGGGGAAACTTCAGCCAGGGAGAACTGTTGTGGGGCTGTGTCAAGAGCTCTGCAAACACGGTGCCCCTCTTATCAAGGCTTAGACTGTGATCCTGTATCTATGTAGGGGAGCCCTGGATCTATTCCCCTAACGGACCTACAGGATAATCCCTGTGAATGAGGGAAGAGTTTAACTACGATTGTCTCTCTTGTACTGTGGCAAAGATCTCACCTATTCTCTCCGGTGTGTCCGATGTCTTGAGGGTCCCTCCAATGCAAGCGGCGCAGGTTCAGGTAAGTGGGTAAAGAGATTGCTCCAGTTGTATGAGCTACAAACTTTTCTTCTCGGCTGGGGTCGGCAATCAGCGTGGCTGGATGGTTATAGCTACCGGAGCTCCCACAGATGCTGTGGATCCAAGATGGCCACCGTTCACGCCACTCTACTCCACACCAACCTCTGTGATCCTCAGTGGCGGCTAAAACCTCTGGGCCCCTCCGTAAACCAGACCTCAGCTGTTGTCTCCAATTCTCTGTTGCCTCAACCGCTCACCACTCCCAGTAAGTGACGGCTTGAACTTGAAACTCGGTCTCACTCGCCTTGAACCAGCTGGAGCCTGACAAATTCTTTTGTGACTCTCCCCTAGCTCCGGAGCGGAGCCCCGACCCACCGGAGCACAGACCTCAGTCAGGTGGGTTTGGGAACCGGTAAGAGTATGTCTGTAAGATTCAGGAGGTCCCACCTTCTACTAACAGCTTAGGGTAATTGCGAGGTTTACACAACAGTTGTAGGGTATGTTCTCAAAGTTCACCTCAAAGGGGCAAGTTGTATTTTATGAGAAATTAGCTCAAATACACAATTTAAACTGATTTCAGCACGGAGCTCTGCACTTTTTGTTGTGTTGAGTTACTAGATACTTGTTTTAATTATTAACTGTTAAAGTTTTTATATTGGGTAATATGTGCAATGGCGTTACAGGCAATATAGTTTACAGTTTTTTTTTTTTTTAAATATTTTAAAGTTGCACATCTGTTTATGAAACTTGGTTTTATTTAATTTTAAGTTTAATAAAGACGTTGTATATCACAACGGCTAAATCTGTGTCTGTATAGTATGTTTAAACCTTAAAAAGGGAGAGTCAAGTCCAAAAAAACTTTTCAGGATTTAAATAGGGAATGTAATTTTAAACAACTTTCCAATTTACTTTTATCACCAAATTTGCTTTGTTCTCTTGGTATTCTTAGTTGAAAGCTAAACCTAGGAGGTTCATATACTAATTTCTTAGACCTTGAAGACTGCCTCGAATATAAATGCATTTTGACCACTAGAGGGCATTAGTTCATGTGTTTCATATAGATAACATTGAGCTCATGCACGTGAAGTTACCCTGGAGTGAACACTGATTGGCTAAAACGCAAGTCTGTCAAAAGAACTGAGATAAAGGGGCAGTCTGCAGAGGCTTAGATACAAGGTAATCACAGAGGTAAAAAGTGTATTTTTATAACAGTGTTGGTTATGCAAAACTTGGGAATGGGTAATAAAGGGATTATCTTTCTTTTTAACAAAAATTCTGGTGTTGACTGTCCCTTTAATACTATAAATAATAACAGGCGTTATGTTTACTCCTAGAGTATATAATGAGTTTGGAAATTATAGAGAAATGCTTAAATAATGCATTATACTTTAACTAAACCCCTTAGATTTTAGTAGACTAAAATCTACTTGAGATTTAGTCAACTAAAACAATTCAGATGACTAAAATACCACTAAAACTAAAATGGCATTTTAGTCAAAAGACTAAATCGAAATTTGCCGTCAAAATGAACACTGGTTTGTAGATCACCCTCAGAAGAGTAGACTACAACAGTGCAACTCTTGGCAGGGCCCTCTACCAATTTGATCCCTATAAATGTTATGTTATCTTGTATACCGCCTATGTTTATAGCACTACGGAATCTGTTGGCACTCTACAAATACCTGATAAAAAGAATAATAAAAGTTACTATTGCAAAGCATGCTTCTCCTATCATGATTGTTGATGCAACACTAATAATCCACCCTTTACAAACATGTGACTGCTGAGAATCTTAGGGGTGCGTGAAGTAAACAAAGGCTTACATACATTGCCTAAAAGTATTAACCCAAACCTCCCTGGGAGAAAGTAAAACAAGCTGATTTTTTATTTATTTTACAACAAAAGGCAGCAAAATAAATAATGAATGTATACTGCAATAATGTTTCACTTGCAATAATGAATTGTTGCAATCTTAAGTTTAATTGTACAGTACTTTAAGAAAACTGCATTTTAATGTGTGTCTCAAGCACCTGGTGGATAAGAACTATCCTTTTCATTGAACAATCATCTCCTTTGAATTTGGGTGATCTGAAACTTTGTAATCATCTTATAGTTTTTATTACCCTATTTCTCATGCACTTGTAAGAGGAGGAACTTTCTATTGTTTCACTTATTTTTCTTATGATTATTTTTTGTATTATTGGTTTATTCAGAGGTGGGAACCCAGGGATATAATTTTAAAGTTTAGGAGCACTTTAGATTCTTGCAGTGCTTTCCAGACTTTGCTGAACACAAACACATATTTACTGCAGGCAGCGAGTGTGTCAGGGGGCACTACGCAGGCAGCGAGTGTGTCAGGGGGCACTACGCAGGCAGCGAGTGTGTCAGGGGGCACTACGCAGGCAGCGAGTGTGTCAGGGGGCACTACGCAGGCAGCGAGTGTGTCAGAGCAAGAACATGTAGTGGTTGGACCGACTACAAGAAGCGTATACTAAATAGCACTCCTCACCATTGTAACCACTTAGAATAAAGTTATTAATCTGGTTAGACTATGTCTATTTATTGAGGTTTGCACTTGTGGGCATACATGAAAATCCCAATTTGTGGGAACACAAAAACATAATTTATGCTTACCTGATAAATTCCTTTCTTCTGTAGTGTGATCAGTCCACGGGTCATCATTACTTCTGGGATATTACTCCTCCCCAACAGGAAGTGCAAGAGGATTCACCCAGCAGAGCTGCATATAGCTCCTCCCCTCTACGTCACTCCCAGTCATTCGACCAAGGACCAACGAGAAAGGAAAAGCCAAGGGTGAAGTGGTGACTGGAGTATAAATTAAAAAATATTTACCTGCCTTAAAAACAGGGCGGCCCGTGGACTGATCACACTACAGAAGAAAGGAATTTATCAGGTAAGCATAAATTATGTTTTCTTCTGTTAAGTGTGATCAGTCCACGGGTCATCATTACTTCTGGGATACCAATACCAAAGCAAAAGTACACGGATGACGGGAGGGATAGGCAGGCTCTTTATACAGAAGGAACCACTGCCTGAAGAACCTTTCTCCCAAAAATAGCCTCCGATGAAGCAAAAGTGTCAAATTTGTAAAATTTGGAAAAAGTATGAAGCGAAGACCAAGTTGCAGCCTTGCAAATCTGTTCAACAGAGGCCTCATTCTTGAAGGCCCAAGTGGAAGCCACAGCTCTAGTAGAATGAGCTGTAATTCTTTCAGGAGGCTGCTGTCCAGCAGTCTCATAAGCTAAACGAATTATGCTACGAAGCCAAAAAGAAAGAGAGGTAGCGGAAGCTTTTTGACCTCTCCTCTGCCCAGAGTAAATGACAAACAGAGAAGACGTTTGTCGAAATTCCTTAGTTGCCTGTAAGTAAAATTTTAGAGCACGGACTACATCCAGGTTGTGCAGTAGACGTTCCTTCTTTGAAGAATGATTTGGGCATAAAGAAGGAACAACAATCTCTTGATTGATATTCCTGTTAGTAACTACCTTAGGTAAGAACCCAGGTTTAGTACGCAGGACTACCTTATCCGAATGAAAAATCAAATAAGGAGAATCACAATGTAAGGCTGATAATTCAGAGACTCTTCGAGCCGAGGAAATAGCCATTAAAAATAGAACTTTCCAAGATAACAACTTTATATCAATGGAATGAAGGGGTTCAAACGGAACGCCCTGTAAAACATTAAGAACAAGGTTTAAACTCCATGGTGGAGCAACAGTTTTAAACACAGGCTTAATTCTGGCCAAAGCCTGACAAAAAGCCTGGACGTCAGGAACTTCTGACAGACGTTTGTGTAACAGAATGGACAGAGCTGAGATCTGTCCCTTTAATGAACTAGCAGATAAACCCTTTTCTAAACCTTCTTGTAGAAAAGACAATATCCTAGGAATCCTAACCTTACTCCAAGAGTAACCTTTGGATTCACACCAATATAGGTATTTACGCCATATCTTATGGTAAATCTTTCTGGTAACAGGTTTCCTAGCCTGTATTAAGGTATCAATAACTGACTCAGAAAATCCACGTCTTGATAAAATCAAGCGTTCAATTTCCAAGCAGTCAGCTTCAGAGAAGTTAGATTTTGATGTTTGAAGGGACCCTGTATCAGAAGGTCCCGTTTCAGAGGTAGAGACCAAGGTGGACAGGATGACATGTCCACCAGGTCTGCATACCAAGTCCTGCGTGGCCACGCAGGTGCTATTAGAATCACTGATGCTCTCTCTTGTTTGATTCTGGCAATCAATCGAGGAAGCAACGGGAAGGGTGGAAACACGTAAGCCATCCTGAAGTCCCAAGGTGCTGTCAGAGCATCTATCAGGAACGAGGAAGCTTGGCGTTCTGTCGAGACGCCATGAGATCTATCTCTGGTTTGCCCCAACGTCGAAGTATTTGGGCAAAGACCTCCGGATGAAGTTCCCACTCCCCCGGATGAAAAGTCTGACGACTTAAGAAATCCGCCTCCCAGTTCTCCACTCCCGGGATGTGGATTGCTGACAGGTGGCAAGAGTGAGACTCTGCCCAGCAAATTATCTTTGATACTTCCATCATAGCTAGGGAGCTTCTTGTCCCTCCCTGATGGTTGATGTAAGCTACAGTCGTGATGTTGTCCGACTGAAACCTGATGAACCCCCGAGTTGTCAACTGGGGCCAAGCCAGGAGGGCATTGAGAACTGCTCTCAATTCCAGAATGTTTATTGGCAGGAGACTCTCCTCCTGACTCCATTGTCCCTGAGCCTTCAGAGAATTCCAGACGGCACCCCAACCTAGAAGGCTGGCGTCTGTTGTTACAATTGTCCAGTCTGGTCTGCTGAATGGCATCCCCCTGGACAGATGTGGCCGAGAAAGCCACCATAGAAGAGAATTTCTGGTCTCTTGATCCAGATTCAGAGAAGGGGACAAGTCTGAGTAATCCCCATTGCACTGACTTAGCATGCACAGTTGCAGTGGTCTGAGGTGTAAGCGTGCAAAGGGTACTATGTCCATTGCCGCTACCATTAAGCCGATTACCTCCATGCATTGAGCCACTGACGGGTGTTGAATGGAATGAAGGGTGCGGCAAGCACTTTGAAGTCTTGTTAGCCTGTCCTCTGTCAGGTAAATCTTCATTTCTACAGAATCTATAAGAGTCCCCAGGAAGGGAACTCTTGTGAGTGGAACGAGTGAACTTTTCTTTTCGTTCACCTTCCATCCATGTGACCTTAGAAATGCCAGCACTAACTCTGTATGAGACTTGGCAGTTTGAAAGCTTGAAGCTTGTATCAGAATGTCGTCTAGGTATGGAGCTACCGAGATTCCCCGCGGTCTTAGTACCGCCAGAAGAGCACCCAGAACCTTTGTGAAGATTCTTGGAGCTGTAGCCAATCCGAATGGAAGAGCCACAAACTGGTAATGCCTGTCTAGGAAGGCAAACCTTAGGTACCGATAATGATCTTTGTGAATCGGTATGTGAAGGTAAGCATCTTTTAAATCTACAGTGGTCATGTATTGACCCTCTTGGATCATAGGTAAAATTGTCCGAATAGTCTCCATCTTGAACGATGGAACTCTTAGGAATTTGTTTAGGATCTTTAAGTCCAGGATTGGTCTGAAAGTTCCCTCTTTTTTGGGAACCACAAACAGATTTGAGTAAAACCCCTGTCCCTGTTCCGATCGTGGAACTGGATGGATTACTCCCATTAACAAGAGCTCTTGTACGCAGCGTAGAAATGCCTCTTTCTTTGTCTGGATTGTTGACAATCTTGACAGATGAAATCTCTCTCTTGGAGGAGAGTATTTGAAGTCCAGAAGGTATCCCTGAGATATTATCTCTAGCGCCCAGGGATCCTGAACATCTCTTGCCCAAGCCTGGGCGAAGAGAGAAAGTCTGCCCCCCACTAGATCCGATCCCGGATCGGGGGCCCTCAATTCATGCTGTTTTAGGGGCAGCAGCAGGTTTCCTAGTCTGCTTGCCCTTGTTCCAGGACTGGTTAGGTTTCCAGCCTTGTCTGTAGCGAGCAACAGCTCCTTCCTGTTTTGGTGCAGAGGAAGTTGATGCTGCTCCTGCTTTGAAATTACGAAAGGAACGAAAATTAGACTGTCTAGTCTTGGCTTTGGCTTTGTCCTGAGGCAGCGCATGGCCTTTACCTCCTGTAATGTCAGCGATAATCTCTTTCAACCCGGGCCCGAATAAGGTCTGCCCTTTGAAAGGTATATTAAGCAATTTAGACTTAGAAGTAACATCAGCTGACCAGGATTTTAGCCACAGCGCCCTGCGTGCCTGAATGGCGAATCCTGAATTCTTCTTCGTAAGTTTAGTAAGATGTACTACGGCCTCCGAAATGAATGAATTAGCTAGTTTAAGGACTCTAAGCCTGTCCGTAATGTCGTCCAGAGTAGCTGAACCAATGTTCTCTTCCAGAGACTCAATCCAGAATGCCGCTGCAGCCGTGATCGGCGCAATGCATGCAAGGGGTTGCAATATAAAACCTTGTTGAACAAACATTTTCTTAAGGTAACCCTCTAACTTTTTATCCATTGGATCTGAAAAAGCACAGCTATCCTCCACCGGGATAGTGGTACGCTTAGCTAAGGTAGAAACTGCTCCCTCCACCTTAGGGACCGTTTGCCATAAGTCCCTTGTGGTGGCGTCTATTGGAAACATTTTTCTAAATATCGGAGGGGGTGAGAACGGCACACCGGGTCTATCCCACTCCTTAGTAACAATTTCAGTAAGTCTCTTAGGTATAGGAAAAACCTCAGTACTCGTCGGTACCGCAAAATATTTATCCAACCTACACATTTTCTCTGGTATTGCAACTGTGTTACAATCATTCAGAGCCGCTAACACCTCCCCTAGTAATACACAGAGGTTTTCCAGTTTAAATTTAAAATTTGAAATATCTGAATCCAGTCTGTTTGGATCAGAACCGTCACCCACAGAATGAAGTTCTCCGTCCTCATGTTCTGCCACCTGTGACGCAGTGTCTGACATGGCCCTAATATTATCAGCGCACTCTGTTCTCACCCCAGAGTGATCACGCTTACCTCTTAGTTCTGGTAATTTAGCCAAAACCTCAGTCATAACAGTAGCCATATCCTGTAATGTGATTTGTAATGGCCGCCCAGATGTACTCGGCGCTACAATATCACGCACCTCCCTCTGAGCGGGAGATGTAGGTACTGACACGTGAGGCGAGTTAGTCGGCATAACTCTCCCCTCGTTGTTTGGTGAAATTTGTTCAATTTGTACAGATTGACTTTTATTTAAAGTAGCATCAATACAGTTAGTACATAAATTTCTATTGGGCTCCACTTTGGCATTGCAACAAATGACACAGGTATCATCCTCTGAATCAGACATGTTTAACACACTAGCAAATAAACTTGCAACTTGGAAATACAATTCAATTAGAATAATATTAAAATGTACTGTGCCTTTAAGAAGCACAGAAGATCTATGACAGTTGAAAATTAATAAATTGAAACAGTTATAGCCTCAATCCTTGTAAACAACACAACTTTAGCAAAGGTTTAATCCCATTAGCAAAGATAACAAATTCTGAAAGCAGGAAACAAATTACAGAATAAACGTTTTTTATCTCAGTCAAACTATAATTCTCACAGCTCTGCTGAGAGAAATTACCTCCCTCAAAATAAGTTTTGAAGACCCCTGAGCTCTGTAGAGATGAACCGGATCATGCAGGGAATACAATGAGTTGCTGACTGAAATATTTGATGCATAGAAAAAGCGCCAAAAAACGGCCCCTCACCCTCACACACAGCAGTGAGGGAGAACAGAAACTGTCAGAAAAACAGATTAAGCAACTGCCAAGTGGAAAAATAGTGCCCAAACATTTATTCACACAGTACCTCAGCAAATGAAAACGATTTTACATTCCAGCAAAAACGTTAAACATAATTTCTAGTTATTAAACAGCTTTATGTATTTCTTACAGTGTAATTCTAGTGAAGTACCATTCCCCAGAATACTGAAGTGTAAAGTATACATACATGACATTATATCGGTATGGCAGGATTTTCTCATCAATTCCATTGTCAGAAAATAAAAACTGCTACATACCTCTATGCAGATTCATCTGCCCGCTGTCCCCTGATCTGAAGTTTACCTCACTCCTCAGATGGCCGAGAACAGCAATATGATCTTAACTACTCCGGCTAAAATCATAGCAAAACTCTGGTAGATTCTTCTTCAAACTCTGCCAGAGAGGTAATAACACACTCCGGTGCTATTTTAAAATAACAAACTTTTGATTGAAGATATAAAACTAAGTATAATCACCATAGTCCTCTCACACATCCTATCTAGTCGTTGGGTGCAAGAGAATGACTGGGAGTGATGTAGAGGGGAGGAGCTATATGCAGCTCTGCTGGGTGAATCCTCTTGCACTTCCTGTTGGGGAGGAGTAATATCCCAGAAGTAATGATGACCCGTGGACTGATCACACTTAACAGAAGAAAGAAGGGTTAAAAAGGTAAATTTTATTGGTTAATTATAAAAAAAAAAAAAAAAAAAAAATAAAAAAAAAAATTGGGAAACACGCACACTTAAAAACAAATAATGAGAACACAATAATAATGCACCAGTGTAAAGCTAATGGGATAGCTGGGAGTATTCAATTATAAGAAAAATAAATCCTAATGGTAGCTTAACCGACTGGAACTGTGTAGTACTCCCAAATAGGGAATAGTAGGAGCCAGTATTTCCCAAAATAATATCACCACATAAATGTATAAGTGGTCAAAGACTTGGATAATAGTATATCGTGGCAAACAGATCTGCACTATATAATTGTCTAACTTGATGTATTTACTATATCATGTCCCACTCATTGGCGGCAACTTATTATAAATAGTGGCTAAAGACCAAAGATAGTATTCCAATAACTCCCTATATGTATGTCAAGGAATGTATATATTGTATAAATCAATTGCCAAAATGACACGTTAGAAATAGATGAATGGAGTTCATACAGGATTGATCTGGCTCTCACTTATTTTATTGAGACAATAGCAGGGCCGGACTGGGACCAAAAATAGGCCCGGGTATTTAAGGCAATGTGGCCCTCTCATGCACGCACACATGCACGCACACATACACACTCACCACACATACACAAGCTTCATCAAACACCACAATATTAATGGGACCAAAGGAACACATCACTTTCCAATGAAGCACATAACCTGAAAGTCAGACTGCTGTGTAAATATTGCAAACACACCCCATTGAATTACAAAATTTTAATATATCATTAGTTCCTCCACTTGTTCAAAAAACCACCAACAGGGTTTTCATAGCAACCAGCATTGTTAGTAATATCATGTGGTCAAAACAAACAAATATTTATAGTGTACTAACATCACATTTAGAAATAGAATAAGTGAATAATCCTATTTTGTATGTGAAAAATAAATGATGACATAGTGCCATATTAAAAAAAGGTTAAAAACGGATCTTGATTTGTAATATACAACACCACCTCTCATTGGGGGAAAACAGCCTATACCTGCTTACATATATTAGCCGAGTTACTATCTATGAACATCATTTTATACTGCATAATTACTGAATCTGACATCATAATCTAGCGAAGATGTGCATAAACGTCTAAACATTAGTATTAACACGTCTAAAACTGTAGGTTTGACACAATCAATATAAGCAATGTAAGCCATGTTTGTACCTTTATTTTTTATATGCATTATATACCGCTTATAGACCAGGGTGCAAGGTGCACAAGCTTATTATTACTTTATGTTGTAGCACAGTACTGACCTTTACCACTAACATAGCCGACTTCCTAAATGCTGTGTTACTAGTCCAGTTGTTACTCTAAGTACTAGACAGTTCTAAACTTGTAAAATCGGAAGCTGAACGATCCGTGTCCTTCTCTGGAACACGCCCCCTGCCTGTAAACTATAGATCGAGGAATCCTTATGCATGCATTAAAGTTACATATAGAGTAGCACTAGCAGTCTAGTGCAGAGTTGCAAGCAGAAGAAGAGATGGAGTGCCGCCGGTGGTGGGTGGTAGAGTGTCACTGCCTACACCCTACAGTAACATTTTGCCACAAAATGTTCGTGCAAATTGTGCTAAAGAAGTAGACAGAGCTGTGGGCAGAGCTAAGGTAAACGGCAGCCCAACAGTCACAACATCATGTCCCAATAAATAAAATAAGAGCCAGAGTAAAAGCACTCAGTGCGGTAATGGTTGGCGGGGCTAAGGTTACCGGCGGTCCACCTTATGGTCAGTCCGAGCCAGGACAATAGTGCTGAGACCATTAACTGCAGCGTTTAAGTATGATATATATGTTTTTGGAACAATATTGTTCAATCAACCACTATAAGTTCAGAGTATCAATATTAGACATCTATGCCGATAATATAAAGTTACCAGTGTATAAGAAAATGGAAAATACAGGTTCCATCCTGTCAGGAACCCCTATGTATCTCATGGGTTAACAGAGATATGGCTCTTGCTATATTAGCATTTCAAGCTTGGATTACTATGATATTACATAGAACCCAGAAACTATTAAAGCATAACAAATGTGTTGGGGTATACAGGTACATAAGACCCAAACATTAGTGAAGTATAGAGAGTGTATTATTATTAGGATATATAAATTTGAGTCCGGTCAAAAAAAAAAAAAACCTATGTATCCTGTAGACTATTCAGTATCAATAATGATCCAGAGTATATCGCTATATTAGCGTTCCACACTTGAGTTATTGTGATACTACGCATGTCCCAAACTTTAAATGAAGCATAAACAGAGTATTGGGGTATAAAATAAGCCGGAATTTACTAGGACAGTTATATTATTGTTGTCATGTTATATCATCGGATGTGCTGAACTGACATAGGTAATATATAATGGTGTTAGATATACACCATTCCACAATAAGGGACTCAACCTATCCTCACTACAGAATTATTTACAGCTGTTAGTTGGTAATATGTTAACAGACGTTTAGTTAAATACTGTTGCCGGTTTGACATTTAAATAAATGCGGACTCATTATTAGAAATTCCAACTATTACAGAGGTCTAAGCATAACAACAGCGGTGCTATTGGGCAGCAGAGTGTTCTACTATACTATTAAAAAAAAATAATAATTAAAAAAAATTTAAAATAAATAAAAAATAGAGGATCCCATTACACCTCAGCAGGGCCGCCATCAGGGGGTGAATAGGGGGTGACTCCTGCCAGGGGGCCCCATGAGGCGAGCACAACTATTATTTAAACAATTTTTTTTTTTTTACATTTTGGCATTTACATTGCAGTTGTCATAATCACATCACGTTATCACCTTGTTAGTAAATTATGACAAACTATTATATTAGAATGACGAAATAATTTGGATTTAGACTCTAGTAACATCATATTCAATGATATTCAGCCTCTTTGTCTTCTTATCATTCTGTGACAATAGACTTTGATTGACAGGGTCTTTAGCCAATCATCAATAAGTCCCAGATAGCCAATCAGCTTTGTCCAACCATTATCACCTATTCCCGGACCTTCAATATGCGCATATTGATAGAACCTTTATCCAATCACCAATGAGCCTAACATGCCCTATCAGCATTGCATCTCCCCTTTAAATATGGGAACTTTAGGGAGCGGCTCCGCCTTTGATAAAACGTTTATACGCAAAACATGTTAGGGAGTTAGCAGAGGAGTAATGGGATCCTCAATTTTTTTAATAGTATAGTAGAACACTCTGCTGACCAATAGCACCGCTGTTGTTATGCTTAGACCTCTGTAATAGTTGGAATTTCTAATAATGACTCAGCTTTTATTTAATTTAAATGCCAAACCGGCAACAGTATTTAACTAAGCGGTCCGTTAACATATTACCAACTAACAGCTGTAAATAATTCTGTAGTGAGGATAAAGTTGAGTCCCTTATTGTGGAATGTTGTATATCTAACACCATTATATATTACCTATGTCAGTTCAGCACATCCGATGATATAACATGATAACAATAATATAACTGTCCTAGTAAATTCTGGCTTATACCCCAATACTCTGCTTATGTTTCATTAAAGTTTGGGACATGCGTAGTATCATAGAATGTAAAGAGGAAGAAAAAGGGGCTAGTAGCACTCACCCTACCTATAAATGTTCAATAAAAGACTAAATTTATTGATAGTATTAATAGTAAAAATCAGAGTAACCTCTGTACACCACACCAAACACCCTTCCCCCCATAAAAGTCCGTGTATCACTTCCCTGTTTCCTGGCCGATAACAGGAAGTGTCTGCTTCAGGTGACCGGAGTGATAAACACGGTGTTTACAACAGGTTTAGTAAATAAACGCGTTTCTGCCGTTAACCAACCTTTCTCAATGTTAACCGTTGTGTGATTAGTGAAAAATGAACAAGTCAAAGCTTTTCGGACTGTTGTCCTATAAACAGAATCAGCGTGGTAATAAACCAATGATAGTGAGACTTACGCTCCCCAAGGCAGAACGCTGTGCGACCTGCGTTCTTATCGCAGAGACTGAAGGATCTCTGCAGAAAGAACGGCAGTGTCGGTTAAAAAAAAAATAATAATAATAATAATTTGCCTACACTTTTAATTTCTGCCTGCGGGTGTCACTCTTCCGTTCTCCCTCAATGGAAATATTTGCTACGTTCCTCTCTTTTCAAATTCCTCTCACTTCCTGATCTCCAGTGCAGTACAGGGAACAGCACATTGCAGAAAAGGTAAGTCAGGGCTTAACAATTGTATTCTAGGAGTGTAGGAGCCAACCAAAATACTTAGACAGATTTGTTTGTGTGTGTGTGTGTGTGTGTGTGTGTGTGTGTGTGTAGATATACATATATATATATATATAGTGTGTGTATATGTATATGATGCGTGTATGGTGTGGGTGTGTGTATGGTGTATACACAGGCTGTACATGAACCTGCCCTCATGCACACTGAGTAAGGGCAACAAACACAGCAACACCAGCTTCTTAACCCTTTCACGTCTAGGGTAAAGTGCCTACATCGGATCAACTGTTCCAATGTAGACAAATTGAAACCACGCGATCGTCCATACGATCGCAAGATTTCAACTATTGGATCGCGTCTGGGGGGCGTCCCTACAACCCTAGGAACGCCCTCCAGACCGCGATCAATTCCTGAAAGCTCAGAAGGCTTCAGGACAGCCGTTAGCTATGACGTTCTATTCCGTCATAACGGCTTTAAAGCCCAGTGTAATTATGACGGAATAGAACGGCATTAAAAGGTTTAAGACACTGCAGAAAAACTTTCACTAAAAAAAAAAAAAAAATCTCATCGCAGAAAATGAAAAAAAGTTCTGCCTCTGGGCTTACGCTACACACCTCTCCACATACGTCATCTGTGGGGATAATTCAAATGCTTTCCCAATTGGTTAGACATACAAGGGGCGTGAATAATTACACTTGTTTATACGCATCATATGTTAGACTATCAAGCGCTCATTCTAGGATGTTATTCATAGAGACTTATCAAGTATGGATTCAATTCATATGACAATAACATACTGATTGATATATGTGGTGTATATTGTTATGGATTTTAGTAATGTTCCAACAAGCGATGTTACCTGCATGAGTGTGACGGCTAGCTTATTACATAAGTCGTTTACACTTAAAAACATATGCGCTTCAATTATCTAAAAATGTGTCAGAATTTTTTTACTACTACTTTCAAACCTTCTCCTATTACTAAAGTATCTACATATTTGTGGAAAAAGTAATTACAAAACCAAGACCTTTACATTAATCTTTCGTTAGCATTAGGCAGTCCTAGTACGATCATCTGTACACACCTCCTTCTTTACGTCGTCTCAAGGAGGTGGGCAAGATAACTATATATTGTTTTTAATGGATAGACTGTCTACGGGGTATAAATGTTTAATCCGTAATTATAATGTAGTATTTAAGTATAAAGTACTGTTGAATTATCAATACACACCCACTACAATTAAACTCTATTGAAAATAATAAGTATTGGTGATCTCGATTTGTATTAACTAATGTCTTAGTTGAACTTTGTACAAATAGCTATAGTCACATACAGAGTCCGAAATGATAGGAAAAACCAGACAAGTTCCAAATGGACTTCCAAATATCACCCCTCTTTTCTTGGAGAATGGCAGTGTGTACAGATGATCTACTAGGACTGCCTAATACTAATGAACGATTAATGTAAAGGTCTCGGTTTTGTAATTACTTTTCCCACAAATATGTAGATAGAAGTTTTGAAAGTAGTGGTAAAACAATTCTGACACATTTTTAGATAATTGAAGCGCATATGTTTTTAAGAGTAAACGACTTACGTAATAAGCTAGCCGTCACACTCATACAGGTAACATCGCTTGTTGGAATCAACATTACTAAAATCCATAACATCAATATACACCACATATCAATCAGTATGTTATTGTCATATGAATTGAATCCATACTTGATAAGTCTCTATGAATAACATCCTAGAATGAGCGCTTGATAGTAACATATGATGCGTATAAACAAGTGTAATTATTCTTGCCCCTTGTATGTCTAACCAATTGGGAAAGCATTTGAATTATTCCCACACGCCCCCACAGATGACGTATATGGAGAGGTGTGTAGCGTAAGTCTCACTATCATTGGTTGATTAACACGCTGATTCTGTTTATAGGGTAACAGTCCGAAAAGCTTCGGCTTGTTCATTTTTCACTAATCACACAATGGTTAAAGGATTACTTTCTGTTATAATTTTTAAGCTAAACAAATAACATATTAAAGTTAATAAACATTAATTAAAACCTACTGACCTATATTTTCTCCAAAACGAAGTTTCATAACGTTCTAAAAGTTATATCTTTTATTCGCCGATGATGTCACGTTATCCTGCCCACTATTTTCAACACTGCATGTTCAAAATACTTAAACCAATAACTTTGTGTTTAAAGCGCCATTTTGAAACCTAGGTATTGTAAACGGATTGGTACAGAGCAAAGGATACCCACGGAGTGGGTTTGGAAAACAATTACATTTGCAGACAAGATTTCTGATATACGGTAGAGATATGTTAATGAAATGCTATTGATAAAAAGCTTATTTGGGGTAGTTAGTTAGTAACAGGCATAGAAAATATTTACTTACAGTGGCCCTTTAACATTGAGAAAGGCCGGTTAACGGCAGAAACGCGTTTGTTATTTACTAAACCTGTTGTAAACACTGTGTTTATCACTCCTGTCACCTGAAGCTGACGCTTCCTGTTATCGGCCAGGAAACAGGGGAGTGATACACAGACTTTTATGGGGGGGGGAAGGGTGTTTGGTGTGGTGTGCAGAGGTTACTCTGATTTTTACTTTTAATACCATCAATAAATTTAGTTTTATATTGAATATTTATAGGTAGGGTGAGTGCTACTAGCCCCTTTTTCTTCCTCTTTACATTCTATAATATATATATTTGAGGGGTAGCACCGGTACCTTTGGGTTCCTAGTCCTGCCTTTAGCTGTACATCACATAGTGCCAGTAACTTATCTATTTTTCTCCACATACGTAGTATCACAATAACTCAAGTGTGGAACACTAATATAGCCATATACTCTTTACAGTTTTATATATACTCTGGATCATTATTGATACTGAATAGTCTACAGGATACATAGGTTTTTTTTTTTTTTTTTTTGACCGGACTCAAATTTATATATCCTAATACACTCTCTATACTTCACTAATGTTTGGGTCTTATGTACCTGTATACCCCAACACATTCGTTATGCTTTAATAGTGTTTGGGTTCTATGTAATATCATAATAATCCAAGCTTGAAACGCTAATATAGCGAGATACATATATTTGATACTATTAACAACATCTGTTAACCCATGAGATACATAGAGGTTCCTGACAGGACGGAACCTGTATTTTCCAATTTCTTATACATTGGTAACTTCATATTATCTGCATAGATGTCTAATATTGATACTCTGAACTTACAGTGGTCAATTGCAACCATATTGTTGCAAAAATATATACAGTATATCATACTTAAACTCTGCAGCTGCAGTTAATGGTCTCAGCACTATTGTCTCAAAATAAGTGAGAGCCAGATCATTTATGAACTCCATTCATCTATTCTAACGTGTCATTTTGGCAATTGATTTATACAATATATACATGCCTTGACATACATATAGGGAGTTATTGGAATACTATCTTTGGGCTTTAGCCACTATTTATAATAAGTTGCCGCCAATGAGTGGGACATGATATAGTAAATACATCAAGTTAGACAATTATATAGTGCAGATCTGTTTGCCACGATATACTATTCTCAGAGTCTTTGATCACTTTATTCCATTAGCTTTACACTGGTGCATTATTATTATGTTCTCATTATTTGTTTTTAAGTGTGTGTTTTTCCCATTTATTTTTTATTTATTTTTTATTTTTAACAATTAATCAATAAAATTTACCTTTTTAACCCTTCTTTTGTGTTCCCACAAATTGGGATTTTCATGTATGCCTACAAGTGCAAACCTCAATAAATAGACATAGTCTAACCAGATTAATAACCGTTCTCAGTGGTTACAATGGTGAAGACTGCTATTTAGTATACACTTCTTGTAGTCGGTCCAACCACCACTACATGTTCTTGCTCTGAATTCAATTGTATACAGCACCCATTCCCTTAATTTGAATTATTTCCTAGTGGCTCAACATTCAGTAGTGCCTTCCTCTATCCCCCTTTCCCCTTGTTATCAGCTAGTGTGCCAGGGGACACTATACGGGCAGCCAGTGTGCCAGGGGACACTATACGGGCAGCCAGTGTGCCAGGGGACACTATACGGGCAGCCAGTGTGCCAGGGGACACTATACGGGCAGCCAGTGTGCCAGGGGACACTATACAGGCAGCCAGTGTGCCAGGCGACACTATTCGGGCAGCTAGTGTGTCAGGGGACACTATACGGGCAGCCAGTGTGCCAGGGGACACTATACAGGCAGCTAGTGTGTCAGGCGACACTATACAGGCAGCTAGTGTGTCAGGGGACACTATACAGGCAGCTAGTGTGTCAGGGGACACTATACAGGCAGCTAGTGTGTCAGGGGACACTATACAGGCAGCTAGTGTGTCAGGGGACACTATACAGGCAGCTAGTGTGTCAGGGGACACTATACAGGCAGCTAGTGTGTCAGGGGACACTATACAGGCAGCTAGTGTGTCAGGGGACACTATACAGGCAGCTAGTGTGTCAGGGGACACTATACAGGCAGCTAGTGTGTCAGGGGACACTATACGGGCAGCCAGTGTGCCAGGGGACACTATACGGGCAGCCAGTGTGCCAGGGGACACTATACAGGCAGCTAGTGTGTCAGGGGACACTATACAGGCAGCTAGTGTGTCAGGGGACACTATACGGGCAGCTAGTGTGTCAGGGGACACTATACGGGCAGCTAGTGTGTCAGGGGACACTATACAGGCAGCTAGTGTGTCAGGGGACACTATACAGGCAGCTAGTGTGTCAGGGGACACTATACAGGCAGCTAGTGTGTCAGGGGACACTATACAGGCAGCTAGTGTGCCAGGGGACACTATACAAGCAGCTAGTGTGCCAGGGGACACTATACAGGCAGCCAGTGTGCCAGGGGACACTATACAGGCAGCCAGTGTGCCAGGCGACACTATTCGGGCAGCTAGTGTGTCAGGGGACACTATACGGGCAGCTAGTGTGTCAGGGGACACTATACAGGCAGCTAGTGTGTCAGGGGACACTATACAGGCAGCTAGTGTGTCAGGGGACACTATACAGGCAGCTAGTGTGTCAGGGGACACTATACAGGCAGCTAGTGTGTCAGGGGACACTATACAGGCAGCTAGTGTGTCAGGGGACACTATACAGGCAGCTAGTGTGTCAGGGGACACTATACAGGCAGCCAGTGTGTCAGGGGACACTATACGGGCAGCCAGTGTGTCAGGGGACACTATACGGGCAGCCAGTGTGCCAGGGGACACTATACGGGCAGCTAGTGTGTCAGGGGACACTATACGGGCAGCTAGTGTGTCAGGGGACACTATACGGGCAGCTAGTGTGTCAGGGGACACTATACAGGCAGCTAGTGTGTCAGGGGACACTATACAGGCAGCTAGTGGGTCAGGGGACACTATGCAGGCAGCTAGTATGTCAGGGGACACTATACAGGCAGCTAGTGTGTCAGGGGACACTATACAGGCAGCTAGTATGTATGTATGTATTGGGCACTTGTAAAGTGCGGCTAATCACCCGTAAGTGTCTCAAGGCGCTGCTCATTTTATCGACCTCGGAAGGATGAAAGGCTGAGTGGACCTCGCCGGGGATCGTACCTGCAACCCTTGAGTTGCTACAGAGCTCAGCCACTATGCCTTAGCATGCTGAGCTATCTGTCCGTGCTGAGCAATCTGAGCTAGTGTGTCAAGGGACACTATACAGGCAGCCAGTGGGCCAGGGGACACTATACAGACAGCCAGTGGGCCAGGGGACACTATACGGGCAGCCAGTGGGCCAGGGGACACTATACGGGCAGCCAGTGGGCCAGGGGACAACTATACGGGCAGCCAGTGGGCCAGGGGACACTATACGGGCAGCCAGTGGGCCAGGGGACACTATACGGGCAGCCAGTGGGCCAGGGGACACTATACGGGCAGCCAGTGGGTCAGGGGACACTATACGGGCAGCCAGTGTGCCAGGGGACACTATACGGGCAGCCAGTGTGCCAGGGGACACTATACGGGCAGCCAGTGTGCCAGGGGACACTATACGGGGAGCCAGTGTGCCAGGGGACACTATACGGGGAGCCAGTGTGCCAGGGGACACTATACGGGCAGCCAGTGTGCCAGGGGACACTATACAGGCAGCCAGTGTGCCAGGGGACACTATACGGGCAGCCAGTGTGCCAGGGGACACTATACGGGCAGCCAGTGTGTCAGGGGACACTATACGGGCAGCCAGTGTGTCAGGGGACACTATACGGGCAGCCAGTGTGTCAGGGGACACTATACGGGCAGCCAGTGTGCCAGGGGACACTATACGGGCAGCCAGTGTGTCAGGGGACACTATACAGGCAGCCAGTGTGTCAGGGGACACTATACAGGCAGCCAGTGGGTCAGGGCACACTATACAGGCAGCCAGTGGGTCATGGGACACTATACAGGCAGCTAGTGGGTCATGGGACACTATACAGGCAGCTAGTGGGTCATGGGACACTATACAGGCAGCTAGCAAGACATAAATATTAATATATAACGACACAACATCACACACTTATTATAAAGTAATTCACAGAAGGGCACAGCTACAAGGCCATGACATTCTGGTTACCACTCACCCAGAGAGCTCCAGCCTGTAAACAAACAGCAGGTTACACACAACACGATACAGCTACAATGTGACTGACAGGCTGATTTATGGTTTAACCCTGTTTAGTGAGGCACCAGTGTTAGAGGGGCGTGAAGGGTTAACTAACTGACCCTGCAATAGTTAAATAAGCATGCCATATTATGTTGTATTTTATTTTCCAACGCTAGGAGACAGAGTGCGCATGCGCCCCTGGTGTTACTGATAAAATGTAATAAATCAGTTCCGTATAATAACGTTACCATTGCAGCAGATTATATATATATAATATTATATAACACAGCGACGTTATATCAAGTACTTACTTTATATGGTCTCAGCCGGACACAGCTGACCTGAGGGATACACAGAAAGCATCATGGCCGTCTGCAATCACGTTGCTGTTTCTTTAACAGATCAACGCTCTTTACTGCTGCGGCCACCTACCTGGTTAAAGGAAATCAATATATTACGCTCCGGCTGTTCTGTTTTGCAACCACCTCCCCCTGTTGTATTCAATTGCTGAATGTATTCAATTTCCAGTCGAGGATTAGAGTGACTAGTCTACCGTAAAAACCCTAATATAGGCTCATATTTCATAAGGCGCACACCTGAAGACCAGGTTCAAATGTTTAATCTTGGTTTGTGGACATTAGGGACAGCCATTAAATAGTTAAAAGACACTTTAATAAATGCAAAAAATAGCGGCTCTTATATAAGAAAATACGGTAAAGCTAAACTAAAGATGTGAATAGAGATAGAGATCTGCATGATGCACTTGCTGACTAAGCCTGGATTTTAAAGGGACAGTGAAAACCTTTCTACTCAAGTTATGACATTTTTTGGAATGCATTAACCCCTTCTTGTCTGCAATAGTTTTTAAAGAGTCACCAACACCACTTCACTTATTTGGAGATTCCAGTGAAGTAGACACAGCCAGCCACATTCATTTTGGTTTCCAAATAACTCCTATTTATTTTGTTATCTGACATAGCTGCTTTTGCCTGTTGAAATCACAACTTATACTGCTAGTATTGGTATTTCTTTGTGCATAGTGGGATAGATAATGAGGCCTTTATATATAATCATAGATACAATAAGGAGATATGCACTTTCTGCAAGCTCAGCCTGTATTGTTCATGTGCAGTCACTCAAATTAGTGTCTTACCAAGGAATAATTCAGAGAACAGAGATCTGCATCTAGTCACTAACTGTTTATTATCCTAACTGAACTTGTTACCATATATGGTAGAAACACCAACAGACAATCAACATTCTGTATGCAAATTGACAAACAAATCACATGACATGTTAATAACATTACATCTCCCTTTTTATGAAATTTTAGAATATCACATTTATATTTTGTATTATAGGTCCAGAATGTTTCTAGATTTTACCATATGACCAGAATGTGTGAATTGAAAACCTGCTGTGCATGTTTCAGCATTGTCAGTGTCTTCTTTCATTTGTTCTGGGATTGCAGGTGTATTTGTGGTTGTGCTGGGGTTCTCAAGGGTTGGCTCATGTGCTTCTAGTTGCGATTCTTCAGTTTCCATCAGGTGTCATTGGTTGCGACGGAGAACTTGATCATCGCTGGTGCGGATGAGGTAAGATCTGTATGTGTCTGCAGGCTGCAGAATAGTGGCAGGCACCCATTGACCACTGGCTTGCTGAAACCGAATAGTATTTTCTTGTGTCAATGTGGACAAAGGCTGTGCAGTGCGATTATAGTAATGTCTTTGTTTAGCTTGTTTTATGTTCTCTCTTGGCATGCACTACCTGAGGCTGCAGTTGTTCCCCAGTTGTAGGCAGGATAGAACATAGACGTCTACTCATGAGCAATTGTGATCTCCAAAGCATTGGGATATCAGCACCGCTGTGAAGTGAACAATGTGACTGAGTATGACTGCTATACTCACAAAACCTTATAATAGACAGTGAGTCACCAGCACTTAAAAATATAAAGTCTTTATTTAGGAATCAAGTAATACAGTGACGTTTCAGGGATTTAACCCCTTACTCATGCTAATGACAATACCATTCTATACAATTTTTATACCTTCAAACTTTGGCGCCAAACTGACCTCACAGGGTCCTATGGCAATGAGCAATTGTGAGGGAGACTTGAATTTGTCAACAGGGGTATTCCTGTGTTCCAGCAGGCTGAAGTACGGGCCCTTTCCTTCAGCTTTTGCTTTGTTTAGTATGGTCTTTGCTGTTTGCACTGTCTTTTATGCAAGACCATTGCTTTGTGGATGGTGGGGACTGGATGTTACATGTGCAAAGTCCCAATGAACTGGAAAGTTTTCAAAGTCACCTTATTTATATTGTGGACCATTATCTGAAATGACCTTTTCAGGTATACCATGTCTTGCAAATATAGCCTTTAGCTTGCGGATTATGGTCGCTGATGTGGTTGAGTGGAGTCTTTCCAATTCAAAAAATCTGCTGTAGTAATCAACAGCGATTAAGTAGTCCTGACCATTCCACATAAAAAGATCTGTTGCAATGATTTGCCATGGACGTTCTGGAATCTGATGAGAGATCATGGGCTCTTTAGAGTTAGACTTTCTGCGTTCTAGGCAGGTAGGGCATTTTCCGACCATATCCTCAATTTGTTTGTTCATTCCTGGCCAAAATAATATGTCTCTGGCCTTTTGCTTACTCCTCTCAATTCCCATATGCCCAGTGTGTATACGCTCTAGCATGTTTGGCCTCAGCACACCTGGGACAATTATTTTCTCTCCTTTGAATAGTATCCCTTCAATCTCTGAAATTTCATCTCTGTGATTCCAGTATTCAACAAGGCTGGAGGGACATCTTTTCCTTACGTTAGGCCACCCAGATTTGATTATGTTTTTCAGCATAATGAGTTGAGGATCCTGTTCTGTAGCTGTTCGAATGTTTCCTGTCACTAATAGGGAGATTGGTTATGACTGTGTGAATCTGTGCATCCATTCCTTCATTCAGTGATTCGAGTCTGTATGGTATTGATTTACTGGACAGGGTGTCGGCTATTGGAATATCTTTTTCTGAACGATGTACTATTTCAATGTCATATCTCTGTAGCTGCAAGATCATTCTCCGAAGGCGTGGCGGTGCAGCTGCAAGGGGTTTCTTCATTATGGGTATTAAAGGTTTGTGGTCAGATTCAACAACAATCTTTCTGCCATAAACATACATGTGAAAACGTTTGCATCCAAACACCACAGCATATAACTCCTTCTCAATTTGAGCATAGTTTTTTTCTGTTGATGTGAGAGATTTAGAAGCATAGGCAATTGGCTTACCTTCTTGGAGCAATACAGCACCTAGGCCACTCTTTGACGCATCAACCTGCAGGCAGAGCTCTTTGCTAGGATCGTAGTAACATAGAATGGGACAGTTATGGTGCCAGGAATCAAACTGAGACGAGAAGTGCAAAAATAATCACACCTTTATTAATAGCAAAACATAATAAAAAGTCCACAAGTCAAATAACAAGCCAGGAATCAAAACCAGAGCTGGTAGTCAGACGAGCCGAGTCAGGAGCCAAAGCAAATAGTCAGACGAGCCGAGTCAGGAGCCAAAGCGAGTAGTCAGACGAACTGGAATCAGGAACAAGGAAAACAGCAGAGTCAGAAACAAGCCAGGGATAAAGAACCAGAAGGGACATCAGACAGCCAGGTAATACACAGGAGCTCTCACAAACAGGTCTGAGACAATGCAAGGGCAAAGCATACTGAACAGAGGCCCTTTAAATAATAAGTGATGACATCACAATTCTGAGACTGCATCCTGTCTCACATGGATGATGTACACCAGTCTGGCCATAAAAGGAAGTGCAGGAAATGAGCAGCATCACACAGTATGCACCAGAGTCAGCAAGAGAGGTGAGTAAAATGGCTGCCAGCAGCACATGGCAAACAAAGCCGGGAAAAACCCCTGACAGTACCCTCCCCTCAACGACCCCTCCTTCAGGGTGGTATTCAACACAGGGAGCACCAAACTTACAAGCTGCTCTACCTCTGTGGAGATTTGAGTTGACCGTTGCGGTCACATGTGCAGAGGCTGTCATGGTACTCAGATCTTATTGGTTGGTGTCGATTTTCTTTTTTTAAAAAGACTTTTCCAGCTGGTTAATCTGTATGCTCCTTATGCAGTAAAAGGACGTATCCGCTCTTAAGTGCAGTTTGCACGCAGGATACTTAGATGTTTGCTAACAAGTTGCAGCAAGAATAATTTACAGTATCTAAATACTTCACATTCTCTATGCTGAGAACAAAGTTGTCTGCTGGGACTTTTATATAAGTAGATACTAAGGCTGAGATACCGGTAAATTGGCACATATACCTGGAGCCTGTGTTTACATTCATAAATCTTTGCACTACTTAAATGCCAAAGACTTTACCATTGTTTGCTGAATAAGATTTCCGTTGAAATTTCTCAAGCACTATCTAAGTATCCTGCGTGCAAACTGCGGATACGTCCTTTTACTGCACCAAACTTACAAGCTGCTCTACCTCCGTGGAGATTCGAGTCGACCGTTGCGGTCACATGTGCAGAGGCTGTCACGGTGCTCAGATCTTATTGGCTGGTGTTGATTTTCTTTTTTTAAAAAGACTTTTCCAGCTGGTTAATCTGTATGCTCCTAATGCAGTAAAAGGTTTATTTAGGAGTCTGGTTTACTATACTCTGCACACACGTTATAGTGAACTTGTATACTGTTATACCGCTAGATTTGGAGTTTTGTCGGTAACGACCCGAAAAACTAACGCCGGCTTTTTTCTGGCCGCACCATAAAAATAACTCTGGTATTGAGAGTCCACATAAAGGCTGCGTTAGGCTCCAAAAAAGGAGCGTAGAGCATTTTTAACGCAGCTTCAACTCTCAATACCAGCGGTGTTTACGGACGCGGCCAGCCTCAAAAACGTGCTCGTGCACGATTCCCCCATAGGAAACAATGGGGCTGTTTGAGCTGAAAAAAAACCTAACACCTGCAAAAAAGCCGCGTTCAGCTCTTAACGCAGCCCCATTGTTTGCTATGGGGAAACACTTCCTACGTCTGCACCTAACACTCTAACATGTACCCCGAGTCTAAACACCCCTAACCTTACACTTATTAACCCCTAATCTGCCGCCCCCGCTATCGCTGACACCTGCATTTTATTTTTAACCCCTAATCTGCCGCTCTGTAAACCGCCGCTACTTACATTATCCCTATGTACCCCTAATCTGCTGCCCCTAACACCGCCGACCCCTATATTATATTTATTAACCCCTAATCTGCCCCCCACAACGTCGCCTCCACCTGCCTACACTTATTAACCCCTAATCTGCCGACCGGAGCTCACCGCTATTCTAATAAATGTATTAACCCCTAAAGCTAAGTCTAACCCTAACACTAACACCCCCCTAAGTTAAATATAATTTACATCTAACTAAATTAATTAACTCTTATTAAATAAATTATTCCGATTTAAAGATAAATACTTACCTGTAAAATAAATCCTAATATAGCTACAATATAAATTATAATTATATTGTAGCTATTTTAGGATTAATATTTATTTTACAGGCAACTTTGTAATTATTTTAACCAGGTACAATAGCTATTAAATAGTTAAGAACTATTTAATAGCTAAAATAGTTAAAATAATTACAAAATTACCTGTAAAATAAATACTAACCTAAGTTACAATTAAACCTAACACTACACTATCAATAAATTAATTAAATAAACTACCTACAATTACCTACAATTAACCTAACACTACACTATCAATAAATTAATTAAATACAATTCTTACAATTAAATACAATTAAATAAACTAGCTAAAGTACAAAAAATAAAAAAGAACTAAGTTACAAAAAATAAAAAAATATTTACAAACATAAGAAAAATATTACAACAATTTTAAACTAATTACACCTACTCTAAGCCCCCTAATAAAACAACAAAGCCCCCCAAAATAAAAAATGCCCTACCCTATTCTAAATTACTAAAGTTAAAAGCTCTTTTACCTTACCAGCCCTGAACAGGGCCCTTTGCGGGGCATGCCCCAAGAAGTTCAGCTCTTTTGCCTGTAAAAAAAACATACAATACCCCCCCCCAACATTACAACCCACCTCCCACATACCCCTAATCTAACCCAAACCCCCCTTAAATAAACCTAACACTAAGCCCCTGAAGATCTTCCTACCTTGTCTTCACCTCACCGGGTATCACCGATCGGTCCTGGCTCCGATATCTTCATCCAACCCAAGCGGGGGCTAGACATCCACTGAAGAAGTCCAGAAGAGGGTCCAAAGTCTTCATCCTATCTGGGAAGAAGAGGCGATCCGGACCGGCAACCATCTTGATCCAAGCGGCATCTTCTATCTTCATCCGATGACGACCGGCTCCATCCTGAAGACCTCCACCGCGGACCCATCTTCTTCCGGCGATGTCCAACTGAAGAATGACGGTTCCTTTAAGGGACGTCATCCAAGATGGCGTCCCTCGAATTCCGATTGGCTGATAGGATTCTATCAGCCAATCGGAATTAAGGTAGGAATATTCTGATTGGCTGATGGAATCAGCCAATCAGAATCAAGTTCAATCCGATTGGCTGATCCAATCAGCCAATCAGATTGAGCTCACATTCTATTGGCTGATCGGAACGTCCCTTAAAGGAACCGTCATTCTTCAGTTGGACGTCGCCGGAAGAAGATGGGTCCGCGGTGGAGGTCTTCAGGATGGAGCCGGTCGTCATCGGATGAAGATAGAAGATGCCGCTTGGATCAAGATGGTTGCCGGTCCAGATCGCCTCTTCTTCCCGGATAGGATGAAGACTTTGGACCCTCTTCTGGACTTCTTCAGTGGATGTCTAGCCCCCGCTTGGGTTGGATGAAGATATCGGAGCCAGGACCGATCGGTGATACCCGGTGAGGTGAAGACAAGGTAGGAAGATCTTCAGGGGCTTAGTGTTAGGTTTATTTAAGGGGGGTTTGGGTTAGATTAGGGGTATGTGGGTGGTGGGTTGTAATGTTGGGGGGGGTATTGTATGTTTTTTTTTACAGGCAAAAGAGCTGAACTTCTTGGGGCATGCCCCGCAAAGGGCCCTGTTCAGGGCTGGTAAGGTAAAAGAGCTTTTAACTTTAGTAATTTAGAATAGGGTAGGGCATTTTTTATTTTGGGGGGCTTTGTTGTTTTATTAGGGGGCTTAGAGTAGGTGTAATTAGTTTAAAATTGTTGTAATATTTTTCTTATGTTTGTAAATATTTTTTTATTTTTTGTAACTTAGTTCTTTTTTATTTTTTGTACTTTAGCTAGTTTATTTAATTGTATTTATTTGTAGGAATTGTATTTAATTAATTTATTGATAGTGTAGTGTTAGGTTAATTGTAGGTAATTGTAGGTAGTTTATTTAATTAATTTATTGATAGTGTAGTGTTAGGTTTAATTGTAACTTAGGTTAGTATTTATTTTACAGGTAATTTTGTAATTATTTTAACTATTTTAGCTATTAAATAGTTCTTAACTATTTAATAGCTATTGTACCTGGTTAAAATAATTACAAAGTTGCCTGTAAAATAAATATTAATCCTAAAATAGCTACAATATAATTATAATTTATATTGTAGCTATATTAGGATTTATTTTACAGGTAAGTATTTATCTTTAAATAGGAATAATTTATTTAATAAGAGTTAATTAATTTCGTTAGATGTAAATTATATTTAATTTAGGGGGTGTTAGTGTTAGGGTTAGACTTAGCTTTAGGGGTTAATACATTTATTAGAGTAGCGGTGAGCTCCGGTCGGCAGATTAGGGGTTAATAATTGAAGTTAGGTGTCGGCGATGTTAGAGAGGGCAGATTAGGGGTTAATACTATTTATTATAGGGTTAGTGATGCGGATTAGGGGTTAATAACTTTATTATAGTAGCGCTCAGGTCCGCTCTGCAGATTAGGGGTTAATAAGTGTAGGCAGGTGGAGGCGACGTTGTGGGGGGCAGATTAGGGGTTAATAAATATAATACAGGGGTCGGCGGTGTTAGGGGCAGCAGATTAGGGGTACATAAGGATAACGTAGGTGGCGGTCGGCAGATTAGGGGTTAAAAAAAATTATTCGAGTGTCGGCGATGTGGGGGGACCTCGGTTTAGGGGTACATAGGTAGTTTATGGGTGTTAGTGTACTTTAGAGTACAGTAGTTAAGAGCTTTAGAAACCGGCGTTAGCCCAGAAAGCTCTTAACTACTGACTTTTTTCCTGCGGCTGGAGTTTTGTCGTTAGATGTCTAACGCTCACTTCAGAAACGACTCTAAATACCGGAGTTATAAAAATCCCATTGAAAAGATAGGATACGCAATTTACGTAAGGGGATCTGCGGTATGGAAAAGTCGCGGCTGAAAAGTGAGCGTTAGACCCTATTGTGAGTGACTCCAAATACCGGCCGTAGCCTAAAACCAGCGTTAGGAGCCTCTAACGCTGGTTTTCACGGCTACCACCAAACTCCAAATCTAGGTCATAGTGAGCATGTGTAGTGTTATAGTGAACTTGTATACTGTTATAGTGAGCATGTGTAGTGTTATAGTGAGAGTGTGTAGTGTTATAGTGAGCTTGTGTAGTGTTATAGTGAGTGTGTGTAGTGTTATAGTGAGCTTGTGTAGTGTTATAGGAAGGCTGTATACTGTTATAGTGAGCTTGTATACTGTTATAGTGAGCGTGTGTAGTGTTATAGTGAGCGTGTGTAGTGTTATAGTGAGTGTGTGTAGTGTTATAGTGAGCATGTGTAGTGTTATAGTGAGAGTGTGTAGTGTTATAGTGAGCTTGTGTAGTGTTATAGTGAGTGTGTGTAGTGTTATAGTGAGCTTGTGTAGTGTTATAGGAAGGCTGTATACTGTTATAGTGAGCTTGTATACTGTTATAGTGAGCGTGTGTAGTGTTATAGTGAGTGTGTGTAGTGTTATAGTGAGCTTGTGTAGTGTTATAGGAAGGCTGTATACTGTTATAGTGAGCTTGTATACTGTTATAGTGAGCGTGTGTAGTGTTATAGTGAGCTTGTGTATTGTTATAGTGAGCTTGTGTAGTGTTATAGTGAGGTTGTATACTGTTATAGTGAGCTTGTATACTGTTATAGTGAGCTTGTGTAGTGTTATAGGAAGGCTGTATACTGTTATAGTGAGCTTGTGTAGTGTTATAGGAAGGCTGTATACTGTTATAGTGAGCGTGTGTAGTGTTATAGTGAGCTTGTTTACTGTTATAGTGAGCATGTGTAGTGTTATAGTGAGCGTGTGTAGTGTTATAGTGAGCTTGTTTACTGTTATAGTGAGCATGTGTAGTGTTATAGTGAGCGTGTGTAGTGTTATAGTGAGCTTGTTTACTGTTATAGTGAGCATGTGTAGTGTTATAGTGAGCTTGTTTACTGTTATAGTGAGCATGTGTAGTGTTATAGTGAGCATGTGTAGTGTTATAGTGAGCTTGTTTACTGTTATAGTGAGCATGTGTAGTGTTATAGTGAGCTTGTTTACTGTTATAGTGAGCATGTGAAGTGTTATAGTGAGCATGTGTAGTGTTATAGTGAGCTTGTGTAGTGTTATAGTGAGTGTGTGTAGTGTTATAGTGAGCTTGTGTAGTGTTATAGGAAGGCTGTATACTGTTATAGTGAGCTTGTTTACTGTTATAGTGAGCATGTGTAGTGCTATAGTGAGCCTGTATACTGTTATAGTGAGCATGTGTAGTGTTATAGTTAGGGTTGCCACCTCAGCCATGTTTTCCTGGACACTTATGAATTACACATGCTGCAGAGTGTGCAGGGAGGAACATGTATTGTGTTTCTGGACTGCACAATTTATATTCCTCCCTGCACACCCTGCAGTATGTGTAACTTATAAGTGTTCTGTATTTTAAGGGACAGGTGGCAACCCTAGTTATAGTGAGCATGTGTAGTGCTATAGTGAGCTTGTATACTGTTATAGTGAGCTTGTGTAGTGTTATAGTGAGCTTGTGTAGTGCTATAGTGAGCATGTGTAGTGTTATAGTGAGCATGTGTAGTGTTATATTGAGCTTGTGTACTGTTATAGTGAGCTTGTATACTGTTATAGTGAGCTTATATACTTTTATAGTACACTTGTGTAGTGTTATGGTGAGTTTTTATACTGTTATAGTGAGCTTGTATACTGTTATAGTGAGCTTGTGTAGTGTTATAGTGAGCTTGTATACTGTTATAGTGAGCTTGTATACTGTTATAGTGAGCTTATATACTGTTATAGTAAACTTGTGTAGTGTTATGGTGAGTTTTTATACTGTTATAGTGAGCTTGTATACTGTTATAGTGAGCTTGTGTACTGTTATAGTGAGCTTGAATACTGTTATAGTGAGCTTGTATAGTGCTATAGTGAGCTTGTGTAGTGTTAGAGTGAGCTTGTGTAGTGTTATAGTGAGCTTGTATATGGTTAAGGTGAACTTGTATACTGTTATAGTGAGCTTGTGTAGTGTTATAGTGAGCTTGTATACTGTTATAGGAAAGCTGTATACTGTTAAAGTGAGCGTGTGTACTGTTATAGTGAGCGTGTGTACTGTTATAGTGAGCATGTGTAGTATTATAGTGAGCTTGTGTAGTGTTATAGTGAGCATGTGTAGTGTTATAGTGAGCTTGTAAACTGTTATAGTGAGCATGTGTAGGGCTATAGTGAGCCTGTATACTGTTATAGTGAGCATGTGTAGTGTTATAGTGAGCTTGTATACTGTTATAGTGAGCATGTTTAGTGCTATAGTGAGCTTGTATACTGTTATAGTGAGCATGTGTAGTGCTATAGTGAGCTTGTATACTGTTATAGTGAGCTTGTGTAGTGTTATAGTGAGCTTGTGTAGTGCTATAGTAAGCATGTGTAGTGTTATAGTGAGCATGTGTAGTGTTATATTGAGCTTGTGTACTGTTATAGTGAGCTTGTATACTGTTATAGTGAGCTTGTATACTGTTATAGTGAGCTTATATACTTTTATAGTAAACTTGTGTAGTGTTATGGTGAGTTTTTATACTGTTATAGTGAGCTTGTATACTGTTATACTGAGCTTGTGTAGTGTTATAGTGAGCTTGTGTAGTGTTATAGTGAGCTTGCATACTATTATAGTGAGCTTGTATACTGTTATAGTGAGCTTATATACTGTTATAGTAAACTTGTGTAGTGTTATGTTGAGCTTTTATACTGTTATAGTGAGCTTGTATACTGTTATAGTGAGCTTGTGTAGTGTTATAGTGAGCTTGTGTACTGTTATAGTGAGCTTGAATACTGTTATAGTGAGCTTGTATAGTGCTATAGTGAGCTTGTATAGTGCTATAGTGAGCTTGTGTAGTGTTATAGTGAGCTTGTATATGGTTAAGGTGAACTTGTATACTGTTATAGTGAGCTTGTGTAGTGTTATAGTGAGCTTGTATACTGTTATAGGAAAGCTTTATACTGTTATAGTGAGCGTGTGTACTGTTATAGTGAGCGTGTGTACTGTTATAGTGAGCATGTGTAGTGTTATAGTGAGCTTGTGTAGTGTTATAGTGAGCATGTGTAGTGTTATAGTGAGCTTGTAAACTGTTATAGTGAGCATGTGTAGGGCTATAGTGAGCCTGTATACTGTTATATTGAGCATGTGTAGTGTTATAGTGAGCTTGTATACTGTTATAGTGAGCATGTTTAGTGCTATAGTGAGCTTGTATACTGTTATAGTGAGCTTGTGTAGTGTTATAGTAAGCTTGTGTAGTGTAATAGTAAGCTTGTATACTGTTATAGTGAGCTTGTATACTGTTATAGTAAGCTTGTGTAGTTTTATAGTGAGTTTTATACTGTTATAGTGAGCTTGTGTAGTGTTATAGTGAGCTTGTATACTGTTATAATGAGCTTGTGTAGTGTTAAATTGAGCTTGTATACTGTTATAGTTAGCTTGTGTAGTGTTATAGTGAGCTTGTGTACTGTTATATTGAGCTTGAATACTGTTATAATGAGCTTGTGTAGTGCTATAGTGAGCTTGTATACTGTTATAGTGAACTTGTGTAGTGTTATCATGAGCATGTGTAGTGTTATAGTAAGCTTTTATATTGTTATAGTGAGCATGTGTAGTGTTATAGTGAGCTTGTATACTGTTCTAGGGAGCTTGTGTAGTGTTATAGTGAGCTTGTGTAGTGTTATAGTGAGCTTGTATACTGTAATAGTGAGCTTGTATACTGTTATAGTGAGCATGTGTAGTGTTATAGTGAGATTGTATACTGTTATAGTGAGCATGTGTAGTGTTATAGTGAGCATGTGTAGTGTTATAGTAAGCTTGTGTAGTGTTATGGTGAGCTTGTATACTGTTATAGTGAGCTTGTGTAGTGTTATAGTGAGCTTGTATACTGTTATAAGAAGCCTGTATACTGTTATAGTGAGCTTTTATACCCTTATAGTGAAATTTGTAGTCTTATAGTGAGCTTGTGTAGTGTTATAGTGAACATTTGTAGTCTTATAGTGAGCTTGTGTAGTGTTATATTGAGCTTGTATACTGTTATAGTGAGCATGTGTAGTGTTATAGTGAGCTTCTATACTGTTATAGTGAGCATGTGTAGTGTTATAGTGAGCTTGTATACTGTTATAGTGAGCATGTTTAGTGCTACAGTGAGCCTGTATACTGTTATAGTGAGCTTGTATACTGTTATAGTGAGCTTGTATACTGTTATAGAGAGCATGTGTAGTGTTATATTGAGCTTGTATACTGTTATAGTGAGCTTGTATACTGTTATAGTGAGCATGTGTAGTGTTATAGTGAGCTTGTATACTGTTATAGTGAGCATGTGTAGTGTTATAATGAGCTTGTATACTGTTATAGTGAGCTTGTGTACTGTTATAGTGAGCTTGAATACTGTTATAGTGAGCTTGAATACTGTTATAGTGAACTTCCAGTGAGATATGTAAGAGAACAGCATAACAGTTGAGGGGGTGCACGTAGGACAAGAGAACACTGCAAAGTCCCCAAACATACAGCTAGATTACAAGTTTTGAGCGCTATAGGGAAATTAACGACCGCCACAAAAGCCGCGGTATTTCACCAGCGCAGCTATTACAGGTTTTTTAAAATCCGGCTTGCGTGTGCGATATGGTTGCGTTGAGCTCCTTACCTCACCCAAATACAAGCAGTGTTTTGACGTGCTCGTGCAAAACTAAATACTTCTCTGTAAAATAAAACCTAAGCTAGCTACAATATAACTAATAGTTACGTTGTAGATTGCTTAGGTTTTATTTTTATATTACAGGCAAGTTTGTATTTATTTTAACTAGGTAGACTAGATAGTAAATAGTTATTAACTATTTACTAACTACCTAGTTAAAATAAAAACAAAGTTACCTGTGAAATAAAAATAAAACCTAAGCTATCTACAATGTAACTATTAGTTATATTGTAGCTAGCTTAGGTTTTATTTTATAGGAAAGTATTTAGTTTTAAATATGAATTATTTAGGTAATTATAGTAATTTTTATTTAGATTTATTTTAATTATATTTAAGTTAGGGGTGTTAGGGTTAGGTTAGGGTTAGGTTTAGGGGTTAAAATATTTATGTAGTCATGTGGGAGGCCAGAGGTTTAGAGGTTAATAGTTTATTTTAGTATATTTCGTTGTGGGGGGCTTGCGGTTTAGTGGTTAATAGGTTTATTATAGCGGCAGTGTGGGCAGACGGCAGATTAGGGGTTAATAATCTTTAAAAAGTGTTTGCGATGCGGGAGGGCGGTGGTTTAGGGATTAATAGGTTTATTATAATGGCGACGATGTCGGGGCGGCGGAATAGGGGTTAATACATTTTTTAAGTGGCGGCAATTTCCGGAGCGGCAGATTAGGGGTTAATAATTTTATTTTAGTATTTGCGATGCGGGAGGGCCTCAGTTTAGGGGTTAATAGGTAGTTTATGGGTGTTTAGTTTACTTTGTGACAGTTTAGTTATGAGATTTATGTTACAGCTTTCTAATGTAAAACTCATAACTACTGACTTTAGATGGCTGTATGGATCTTGTCATTTTAGGCTGTACCGCTCACTTTTTAGCCTCACCGCAAAACTCGCAATACCGGCGTTATGGAAGTCCCATTGAAAAAGGACTTTTTTAAAAGTGCGGTACTGACGTTGCGTGACGGCCAAAAAGGTGTGCGGTACAGCTATTCTGACAAGACTTGTAATAGTGGCATTAGGGAAAAAGCATCGTTATGAAGCACTCATAACGCAAAACTCGTAATCTAGCTGAATGTAATTTAACAAGGGAAAAAGTCCTCAGCACTCCAAAATTCTTTTCAGCAATTTATTGATACAAAACAGCGACGTTTCGGGGTCACAGCCCCTCATTCATGCTTGATACATTAATTGTTACACGATTACCATTTAAATCTTTTCTTTGTTGCTAATGCACCTAAAATGGAGCTGTAGCTCCATCTACTGGCAGCCTATCAGTATTGCACACAATAATAAAAAAAAACTTTAATGTTTTATATATATATACTAGTACTAAAGCCCGTTCACACGGGCCATTTTTTGCAGTACAGCGGTCCCACCCCTTGCGCTCTCTCCCTCCCCCTCTATTTTGCTCTCTCTCCCCTCTCTTTTTAACTCTCTCTCTCCCCCTCTCTTTTGCGCTCTCTCTCCCCGTCTATTTTGTGCTCTCTCTCTCCCGCCTCTCTTTTGCGCTCTCTCTCCCCCCTCTCTTTTGCTCTCTCTCTCCCCCTCTCTTTTGAGCTCTCTCCCCCCTCTCTTTTGAGCTCTCTCTCTACCCCTCTCTTTTGCGCTCTCTCTCTCTCCCCCTCTCTTTTGCGCTCTCTCTCTCCCCCTCTCTTTTGTGCTCTCTCTCTCCCCCCTCTCTTTTGCGCTCTCTCTCTCCCCCTCTCTTTTGCACTCTCTCTCTCCCCTCTCTTTTGCTCTCTCTCTCTCCCCCATCTCTTTTGCGCGCTCTCTCTCCCCCATCTCTTTTGCGCTCTCTCCCCCTCTCTCTCTCCCCTCTCTTTTGCGCTGTCTCTCCCACTCTCTTTTGCGCTCTCTCTCCCTCTCTTTTGCGCTCTCTCTCTCCCCTCTCTTTTGTGCTCTCTCTCCCCCCTCTCTTTTGCACTCTCTCTCCCCCCTCTCTTTTGCGCTCTCTCTCCCCCTCTCTTTTGCACTCTCTCTCCACCCCTCTGTTTTGCGCTCTCTCCCACCTCTCTTTTCTGCTCTCTCTCTCTCCTCTCTTTTGTGCTGTCTCTCCCCCTCTTTTTTGCGCTCTCTCTCCCCCTCCGTTTGCGCTCTCTCCCCCCTCTCTTTTGCGCTCTCTCCCCCCTCTCTTTTGCGCTCTCTCTCCCCCCTCTCTTTTGCGCTCTCCCCCCTCTCTTTTGCGCTCTCTCTCCACCCCTCTATTTTGCGCTCTCTCCTCCCTCTCTTTTGCGCTCTCCCCCCTCTCTTTTGCGCTCTCTCTCTCCCCCTCTTTTGCTCTCTCTCTCCCCCCCCTCTCTTTTGCGCTCTCTCTCCCCCCTCTCTTTTGCACTCTCTCCCCCCTCTCTTTTGCGCTCTCTCTCCTCCCTCTCTTTTGCGCTCTCTCTCCCCCCTCTCTTTTGCTCTCTCTCTCTCCCCCCTCTCTCTCCCCCCCCTCTCTCTCCCCCGTCTCTCTCTCTCTCCCCCCTCTCTCTTTCTCCCCCTCTCTCTCCACCTCTCTCTCTCTCTCCCCCCCCCCTCTCTCTCTCCCCTCTCTCTTTCACCTCCTCTCTCTCTCCCCCTCTCTCTCTCTCTCCCCCCCTCTCTCTCCCCCATCTCTCTCCCCCCATCTCTCTCCCCCCCATCTCTCTCCCCCTCATCCCTCTCCCCCTCTCTCTCTCCCCCTCTCTCCCCCCTCTCTCTCTCCCCTATGCTCAATTTAAAACCTGAATATGAATGCTGATAATTTTATAATATATACTGTTATATTTTATATAACAGAACAAGTTGTACAAAGGCAATTAGGAGAGATTTAGAAATAGCAAGACAGATCATAATCTCTATTTAGGCCCCTGGGGGCCAATGTCTCTAATGTGTGGATCCACCACATTTCCTTTTGTTTGAGAAGACGTTCCCTGTCCATACCATTCCTATTGGGCTTAATCTGGTCTATGACCTGCTATCTAAGTTGGCTAATATTGTGTCCTTTGTCAAGGAAGTATCTAGAAAGGGGAGCCTCAAGATTCTTACATCTGATGTTAGAGTGATGTTGGCTAATTCTATCCCTAACTTTATGGATTGACTCCCCTATATACACCATGGAACAAGGACATTTAATTAAATAAATAACATAGGTGGTCTCACAGGTGAAGAAGCCATTTATATTATATTTCTTACCACTATGTGGGTGATGAAAATTTGTACCTCTTATTATAGAATTGCAGCTTATGCAATTCAAACATGGGAAATTTCCTGTTCTCTTGCTACCCAAAGTAGTCTGCTTTAATTCTTTCCCAGGTCCTATATCTCTCTTTATGAGATGATCCCTTAGATTCTTAACTCTTCTGTGGGCCATTAATGGGGGCTCTTCAAAGTAAACCACTTCTTTGTTACATTCCTTGAGAATATGCCAATTCTGTCTGATAAGTCTAGCAATTTTACCACTCAATGGATTAAACTGGCTAACAAAAACCATTATATTCACTTTACTCTTGTGAGTTATTTCTCTGGTTTTATTTAATGCCTCAATTGTGGTATCTAGAAGCTTGGGGGGATAACCCCTATTGGTGATTTTTTTGCCATTTCTTTTAGCCTAATCTCCTGCCTGTCTTTGTCACTCACAATTCTGTTGACCCTGAGAAGCTGGCTTTTGGGTAAGGAATCGACTTCTAGACAGAATTGGCATATTCTCAAGGAATGTAACAAAGAAGTGGTTTACTTTGAAGAACCCCCATTAATGGCCCACAGAAGAGTTAAGAATCTAAGGGATCACCAACCTCATAAAGACAGATATAGGACCTGGGAAAGAATTACAGCAGACCACTTTAGGTAGCAAAATGACAGGAAAGTTCCTATGTTTGAATTGCATAAGCTGCAATTCTATAATAAGAGGTACAAATTTTAATCACCCACATAGTGGTAAGAAATATAATATAAATGGCTTCTTCACCTGTGAGACCACCTATGTTATTTATTTAATTAAATGTCCTTGTTCCATGGTGTATATAGGGGAGACGACCCATAAAGTTAGGGATAGAATGAGCCAACATCACTCTAACATCAGATGTAAGAATCTTGAGGCTCCCCTTTCTAGATACTTCCTTGACAAAGGGCACAATATTAACCAACTTAGATAGCAGGTCATAGACCATATTAAGCTCAATAGGAATGGTATGGACAGGGAACGTCTTCTCAAACAAAAGGAAATGTGGTGGATCCACACATTAGAGACATTGGTCCTAGGGGCCTAAATAGAGATTATGATCTGTCTTGCTATTTCTAAATCTCTAACTCTCCTAATTGCCTTTGTACAACTTGTTCTGTTATATAAAATACAGTATATATTATAAAATTATCAGCATCCATATTCAGGTTTTAAGTTGAGCATAATGCTATAAGTTTTTATAATATATGTATGTATGTATATTATATATATATATATATATATATATATATATATACATATATATATATATATACATATATATACATATATATATATATATATATATATATATGTAGCCGGTGGCCTAGCACTCCTTCCACACATATATGTACACAAAGCCTGGGTACAATCCTCAAATTGAAGTATAAAGTAGCTCTGTAGATGGAGGGCACAATTCAAAATCTTAAAAAGTGCGTGCAGCACATAACAACGAGCTCCCAGCAAGAGATTCGGAGATGAATCCGAATCTCTTGCTGGGATCTCGTTGTTATGTGCTGCACGCACTTTTTAAGATTTTGAATTGTCTTGAAGAAGGCCTCTAGATAGGCCGAAACGTCGACATTCTTTGATGTGAAACTGATGTTGTAAATAAAGATTAGATTTTTTAAAAGTCCTGTGAGTGCCCTCCATCTACAGAGCTACTATATATATATATATATATATATATATATATATATATATATATATATATATATGCATTAAAGGTTTTTTATTATTGTGTGCAATACTGATAGGCTGCCAGTAGATGGAGCTACAGCTCCATTTTAGGTACATTGGCACCAAAGAAAAAATTTAAATGGTAATTGTGTAACAATTAATGTATCAAGCATGAATAAGGGGCTGTGACCCCGAAACTTCGCTGTTTTGTATCAATAAATTGCTGAAAAGAATATTGGAGTGCTGAGGACTTTTTCCCTTGTTACGTTAGAGTGAGCTTGTGTAGTGTTATAGTGAGCGTGTATACTGTTATAATGAGCTTGTGTACTGTTATAGTGAGCATGTGTAGTGTTATAATGAACTTGTGCACTGTTATAGTTAGCTTGTATACTGTTATAGTGAGTTTGTGTACTGTTATAGTGAGAATGTGTAGTGTTATAATGAGCTTGTGTACTGTTATAGTGAGCATGTGTAGTGTTATAGTGAGCTTGTGTACTGTTATAGTGAGCATGTGTAGTGTTATAATGAGCTTGTGTACTGTTATAGTGAGAATGTGTAGTGTTATAATGAGCTTGTGTACTGTTATAGTGAGAATGTGTAGTGTTATAGTGAGCTTGTATACTGTTATAGTGAGCTTGTGTACTGTTATAGTGAGCTTGTGTAGTGTTATAATGAGCTTGTGTACTGTAATAGTGAGCTTGTGTACTGTTATAGTGAGCATGTGTAGTGTTATAATGAGCTTGTGTACTGTTATAGTGAGAATGTGTAGTGTTATAGTGAGCTTGTGTACTGTTATAGTGAGCATGTGTAGTGTTATAATGAGCTTGTGTACTGTAATAGTGAGCTTGTGTACTGTTATAGTGAGCATGTGTAGTGTTATAATGAGCTTGCGTACTGTTATAGTGAGCATGTGTAGTGTTATAATGAGCTTGTGTACTGTAATAGTGAACTTGTGTACTGTTATAGTGAGCATGTGTAGTGTTATAATGAGCTTGTGTACTGTAATAGTGAGCTTGTATACTGTTATAGTGAGCTTGTGTAGTGTTATAGTGAGCTTGTATACTGTAATAGTGAGCTTGTGTACTGTTATAGTGAGCATGTGTAGTGTTATAATGAGCTTGTGTACTGTTATAGTGAGCATGTGTAGTGTTATAGTGAGCTTGTATACTGTTATAGTGAGCTTGTGTAGTGTTATAGGGAGCTTGTATACTGTTATAATGAGCATGTATACTGTTATAGTGAGCCTGTATACTGTTATAGTGAGCTTGTGTAGTGTTATAGGGAGCTTGTATACTGTTATAGTGAGCTTGTATACTGTTATAGTGAGCATGTATACTTTTATAGTAAGCTTGTATATTGTTATAGTGAGCTTGTATACTGTTATAGTGAGCATGAGTAGTGCTATAGTGAGCTTGTATACTGTTATAGTGAGCATGTGTAGCGTTATAGTGAGCTTGTATACTGTTATAGTGAGCTTGTATACTGTTATAGTGAGCATGAGTAGTGCTATAGTGAGCTTGTATACTGTTATAGTGAGCTTGTGTATTGCTATAGTGAACTTGTATACTGTTATAGTGAGCTTGTGTAGTGTTATAGTGAGCTTGGGTAGTGTTATAGTGAGCTTGTATACTGCTATAGGGAGCTTTTATACTGTTATAGTGAGCTTGTGTAGTGTTATAGTGAGCTTGTATACTGTTATAGTGAGCTTGTGTAGTGTTATAGTGAGCTTGTATACTGTTAAAGTTAGCTTGTGTAGTGTTATAGTGAGCTTGTATACTGTTAAAGTGAGCTTGTATACCGTTATAGTGAGCTTGTGTAGTGTTATAGTGAGCTTGAGTAGTGTTATAGTGAACTTGTGTAGTGTTATAGTGAGCTTGAATACTGCTATAGTGAGCTTGTGTAGTGTTATAGTGAGCTTGTATACTGTAATAGTGAGCATGTGTAGTGTTATAGTGAGCTTGTATACTGTTATAGTGAGCGTGTGTACTGTTATAGTGAGCTTGTATAGTGTTATAGTGAGCTTGTATACTGTTATAGTGAGCTTGTGTAGTGTTATAGTGAGCTTGTATACTGTTATAGTGAGCATGTGTAGTGTTATAGTGAGCTTGTATACTGTTATAGTGAGCATGTGTAGTGTTATAGTGAGCTTGTATAGTGTTATAGTGAGCTTGTATACTGTTATAGTGAGCTTGTGTAGTGTTATAGTGAGCTTGTATACTGTAATAGTGAGCTTGTGTAGTGTTATAGGGAGCTTGTATACTGTTATAATGAGCATGTATACTGTTATAGTGAGCCTGTATACTGTTATAGTGAGCTTGTGTAGTGTTATATGGAGCTTGTATACTGTTATAGTGAGCTTGTATACTGTTATAGTGAGCATGTATACTTTTATAGTGAGCTTGTATATTGTTATAGTGAGCTTGTATACTGTTATAGTGAGCATGAGTAGTGCTATAGTGAGCTTGTATACTGTAATAGTGAGCATGTGTACTGTTATAGTGAGCATGTGTAGTGTTATAATGAGCTTGTGTACTGTTATAGTGAGCATGTGTAGTGTTATAGTGAGCTTGTATACTGTTATAGTGAGCTTGTGTAGTGTTATAGGGAGCTTGTATACTGTTATAATGAGCATGTATACTGTTATAGTGAGCCTGTATACTGTTATAGTGAGCTTGTGTAGTGTTATAGGGAGCTTGTATACTGTTATAGTGAGCTTGTATACTGTTATAGTGAGCATGTATACTTTTATAGTGAGCTTGTATATTGTTATAGTGAGCTTGTATACTGTTATAGTGAGCATGAGTAGTGCTATAGTGAGCTTGTATACTGTTATAGTGAGCATGTGTAGCGTTATAGTGAGCTTGTATACTGTTATAGTGAGCTTGTATACTGTTATAGTGAGCATGAGTAGTGCTATAGTGAGCTTGTATACTGTTATAGTGAGCTTGTGTATTGCTATAGTGAGCTTGTATACTGCTATAGTGAACTTGTATACTGTTATAGTGAGCTTGTGTAGTGTTATAGTGAGCTTGTATACTGTTATAGTGAGCTTGTGTAGTGTTATAGTGAGCTTGGGTAGTGTTATAGTGAGCTTGTATACTGCTATAGGGAGCTTTTATACTGTTATAGTGAGCTTGTGTAGTGTTATAGTGAGCTTGTATACTGTTATAGTGAGCTTGTGTAGTGTTATAGTGAGCTTGTATACTGTTAAAGTTAGCTTGTGTAGTGTTATAGTGAGCTTGTATACTGTTAAAGTGAGCTTGTATACCGTTATAGTGAGCTTGTGTAGTGTTATAGTGAGCTTGGGTAGTGTTATAGTGAACTTGTGTAGTGTTATAGTGAGCTTGAATACTGCTATAGTGAGCTTGTGTAGTGTTATAGTGAGCTTGTATACTGTTATAGTGAGCTTGTGTAGTGTTATAGTGAGCGTGTATACTGTTATAGTGAGCTTGTGTACTGTTATAGTGAGCATGTGTAGTGTTATAATGAGCTTGTGTACTGTTATAGTGAGAATGTGTAGTGTTATAGTGAGCTTGTATACTGTTATAGTGAGCATGTGTAGTGTTATAATGAGCTTGTGTACTGTAATAGTGAGCTTGTGTACTGTTATAGTGAGCATGTGTAGTGTTATAATGAGCTTGTGTACTGTAATAGTGAGCTTGTATACTGTTATAGTGAGCTTGTGTAGTGTTATAGTGAGCTTGTATACTGTAATAGTGAGCTTGTGTACTGTAATAGTGAGCATGTGTAGTGTTATAATGAGCTTGTGTACTGTTATAGTGAGCATGTGTAGTGTTATAGTGAGCTTGTATACTGTTATAGTGAGCTTGTGTAGTGTTATAGGGAGCTTGTATACTGTTATAATGAGCATGTATACTGTTATAGTGAGCCTGTATACTGTTATAGTGAGCTTGTGTAGTGTTATAGGGAGCTTGTATACTGTTATAGTGAGCTTGTATACTGTTATAGTGAGCATGTATACTTTTATAGTGAGCTTGTATATTGTTATAGTGAGCTTGTATACTGTTATAGTGAGCATGAGTAGTGCTATAGTGAGCTTGTATACTGTTATAGTGAGCATGTGTAGCGTTATAGTGAGCTTGTATACTGTTATAGTGAGCTTGTATACTGTTATAGTGAGCATGAGTAGTGCTATAGTGAGCTTGTATACTGTTATAGTGAGCTTGTGTATTGCTATAGTGAGCTTGTATACTGCTATAGTGAACTTGTATACTGTTATAGTGAGCTTGTGTAGTGTTATAGTGAGCTTGTATACTGTTATAGTGAGCTTGTGTAGTGTTATAGTGAGCTTGGGTAGTGTTATAGTGAGCTTGTATACTGCTATAGGGAGCTTTTATACTGTTATAGTGAGCTTGTGTAGTGTTATAGTGAGCTTGTATACTGTTATAGTGAGCTTGTGTAGTGTTATAGTGAGCTTGTATACTGTTAAAGTTAGCTTGTGTAGTGTTATAGTGAGCTTGTATACTGTTAAAGTGAGCTTGTATACCGTTATAGTGAGCTTGTGTAGTGTTATAGTGAGCTTGGGTAGTGTTATAGTGAACTTGTGTAGTGTTATAGTGAGCTTGAATACTGCTATAGTGAGCTTGTGTAGTGTTATAGTGAGCTTGTATACTGTAATAGTGAGCATGTGTAGTGTTATAGTGAGCTTGTATACTGTTATAGTGAGCGTGTGTACTGTTATAGTGAGCTTGTATAGTGTTATAGTGAGCTTGTATACTGTTATAGTGAGCTTGTGTAGTGTTATAGTGAGCTTGTATACTGTTATAGTGAGCATGTGTAGTGTTATAGTGAGCTTGTATACTGTTATAGTGAGCATGTGTAGTGTTATAGTGAGCTTGTATAGTGTTATAGTGAGCTTGTATACTGTTATAGTGAGCTTGTGTAGTGTTATAGTGAGCTTGTATACTGTAATAGTGAGCTTGTGTACTGTTATAGTGAGCATGTGTAGTGTTATAATGAGCTTGTGTACTGTTATAGTGAGCATGTGTAGTGTTATAGTGAGCTTGTATACTGTTATAGTGAGCTTGTGTAGTGTTATAGGGAGCTTGTATACTGTTATAATGAGCATGTATACTGTTATAGTGAGCCTGCATACTGTTATAGTGAGCTTGTGTAGTGTCATAGGGAGCTCGTATACTGTTATAGTGAGCTTGTATACTATTATAGTGAGCTTGTATACTGTTATAGTGAGCATGAGTAGTGCTATAGTGAGCTTGTATACTGTTATAGTGAGCATGTGTAGCGTTATAGTGAGCTTGTATACTGTTATAGTGAGCTTGTATACTGTTATAGTGAGCATGAGTAGTGCTATAGTGAGCTTGTATACTGTTATAGTGAGCTTGTGTATTGCTATAGTGAGCTTGTATACTGCTATAGTGAACTTGTATACTGTTATAGTGAGCTTGTGTAGTGTTATAGTGAGCTTGTATACTGTTATAGTGAGCTTGTGTAGTGTTATAGTGAGCTTGGGTAGTGTTATAGTGAGCTTGTATACTGCTATAGGGAGCTTTTATACTGTTATAGTGAGCTTGTATACTGTAATAGTGAGCATGTGTAGTGTTATAGTGAGCTTGTATACTGTTATAGTGAGCGTGTGTACTGTTATAGTGAGCTTGTATAGTGTTATAGTGAGCTTGTATACTGTTATAGTGAGCTTGTGTAGTGTTATAGTGAGCTTGTATACTGTTATAGTGAGCATGTGTAGTGTTATAGTGAGCTTGTATACTGTTATAGTGAGCATGTGTAGTGTTATAGTGAGCTTGTATAGTGTTATAGTGAGCTTGTATACTGTTATAGTGAGCTTGTGTAGTGTTATAGTGAGCTTGTATACTGTAATAGTGAGCTTGTGTACTGTTATAGTGAGCATGTGTAGTGTTATAATGAGCTTGTGTACTGTTATAGTGAGCATGTGTAGTGTTATAGTGAGCTTGTATACTGTTATAGTGAGCTTGTGTAGTGTTATAGGGAGCTTGTATACTGTTATAATGAGCATGTATACTGTTATAGTGAGCCTGCATACTGTTATAGTGAGCTTGTGTAGTGTCATAGGGAGCTCGTATACTGTTATAGTGAGCTTGTATACTATTATAGTGAGCTTGTATACTGTTATAGTGAGCATGAGTAGTGCTATAGTGAGCTTGTATACTGTTATAGTGAGCATGTGTAGCGTTATAGTGAGCTTGTATACTGTTATAGTGAGCTTGTATACTGTTATAGTGAGCATGAGTAGTGCTATAGTGAGCTTGTATACTGTTATAGTGAGCTTGTGTATTGCTATAGTGAGCTTGTATACTGCTATAGTGAACTTGTATACTGTTATAGTGAGCTTGTGTAGTGTTATAGTGAGCTTGTATACTGTTATAGTGAGCTTGTGTAGTGTTATAGTGAGCTTGGGTAGTGTTATAGTGAGCTTGTATACTGCTATAGGGAGCTTTTATACTGTTATAGTGAGCTTGTGTAGTGTTATAGTGAGCTTGTATACTGTTATAGTGAGCTTGTGTAGTGTTATAGTGAGCTTGTATACTGTTAAAGTTAGCTTGTGTAGTGTTATAGTGAGCTTGTATACTGTTAAAGTGAGCTTGTATACCGTTATAGTGAGCTTGTGTAGTGTTATAGTGAGCTTGGGTAGTGTTATAGTGAACTTGTGTAGTGTTATAGTGAGCTTGAATACTGCTATAGTGAGCTTGTGTAGTGTTATAGTGAGCTTGTATACTGTTATAGTGAGCATGTGTAGTGTTATAGTGAGCTTGTATACTGTAATAGTGAGCATGTGTAGTGTTATAGTGAGCTTGTATACTGTTATAGTGAGCGTGTGTACTGTTATAGTGAGCTTGTATAGTGTTATGGTGAGCTTGTATACTGTTATAGTGAGCTTGTGTAGTGTTATAGTGAGCTTGCATACTGTTATAGTGAGCATGTGTAGTGTTATAGTGAGATTATATACTGTTATAGTGAACTTGTATACTGTTATAGTTAGCTTGTGTAGTGTTATAGTGAGCATGTGTAGTGTTATAGTGAGCTTGTGTAGTGTTATAGTGAGCTTGTGTAGTGTTATAGTGAGCTTGTATACTGTTATATTGACCATGTGTAGTGTTATAGTGAGCTTGTATAGTGTTATAGTGAGCTTGTGTAGTGTTATAGTGAGCGTGTATACTGTTATAGTGAGCATGTGTAGTGTTATAGTGAGATTGTATACTGTTATAGTGAGCTTGTATACTGTTATAGTTAGCTTGTGTAGTGTTATATTGAGCTTGTGTAGTGTTATAGTGAGCTTGTATACTGTTATGGTGAGCATGTGTAGTGTTATAGTGAGCTTGTATTCTGGTATAGTGAGCATGTGTAGTGTTATAGTAAGCTTGTATACTGTTATAGTAAGCTTGTATACTGTTATAGTGAGCTTGTATACTGTTACAGTGAGCTTGTGTAGTGCTATAGTGAGCATGTGTACTGTTATAGTGAGCTTGTATACTGTTATAGTTAGCTTGTATACTGCTATAGTGAGCATGTATACTGTTATATTGAGGTTGTGTACTATTATAGTGAGCATGTGTAGTGTTATAGTGAGCTTGTATACTGTTATAGTGAGCATGTGTAGTGCTATCGTGAGCTTGTATACTGTTATAGTGAAATAATTTTTTAAAATTTTTAAAAAAAAATTGATTAAAAATAGAATTTAATTGAATTTTGTATTAAAAAGCTGATATAATAATGTTTTTCAGCAAAAATAACAGAGGCAAAAAAGATGAAAAGAAAAGATATAAGTGAGATGAGTGTACTGAGCAGAGGATATAGTTAGTATACACAGCACATTTAGTTAGTATGTTAGTATAGTTAGTGAGGTTATTCAAACAACAGATGCGGTTAATATACAGCAAGTGTAATGAGTGCAGTGGATTTGATTGAGGTTAAAGTGTAAACTAAAAATGGGTCAGCTAAAGGTGTATAAGCTCAAGTGGTGTGTGCTAAAAGTGGTGTGTGCTAAAAATGTATTATAAATTAAAATTATGTCACTTACTTCTTTTTGGCCAATTTGAGCCACCGTAGTCTGTGACGTCAGACTACCATCATCAAGAAAAAGACCAGACGAGAACTACTCTGCTTCCAGACGCGGAAGCACCACATTAACGTCACACCAGCCCTGTATGCGGCTTGAAATTCATAGTGGTAACCTGGCTTTACCACAAAGGACAAGGAAAGAAACAAGGTACTATATTAACAACCTGACAGATGCTTCCTTGAATAAAAGCAGCTTAAGGTAACCTGGTATTACCTGAACTTTGGATTACTTCATTTGATTTTACCATAGGATTGAATTACAAAAAAGACTGTGAGTCTGATCTTACAAGGTACTTTTAACATAAAAAGGAGACGGCACTGAAAATTTCACTTGCCCAACATTTTGCATATGCCAACACTCTTTATCTGTGCACAGAAAAGAACTTTCATTTTACAGTTCTATCACAATTGTGTTTGAAATGGCAATTTTTAATACCAAATTTTAGTTACGCTGTTTTAGTTGTACTAACTTTGCCTTATTAACCTAGCTCTATTTAACTTTAATATTTAACTTTATTTTTTAGCTAAGTTTCATTTACATTGCTTTTTTGCACAACTGTCCACTTGATGAATTTAGGTATATTTATTTTATAGCTGTTTAGTTGACATAATTTTAATTTATAATACATTTTTAGCACACACCACTTTTAGCACACACCACTTGAGCTTATACACCTTTAGCTGACCCATTTTTAGTTTACACTTTAACCTCAATCAAATCCACTGCACTCATTACACTTGCTGTATATTAATCGCATCTGTTGTTTGAATAACCTCACTAACTATACTAACATACTAACTAAATGTGCTGTGTATACTAACTATATCCTCTGCTCAGTACACTCACCTCACTTATATCTTTTCTTTTCATCTTTTTTGCCTCTGTTATTTTTGCTGAAAAACATTATTATATCAGCTTTTTAATACAAAATTCAATTAAATTCTATTTTTAATCAATTTTTTTAAAAAAAATTTAAAAAATTATTTTACTAATAAATTTTCAAAGAAAATATTTTAATCATCTCTTTTATTAATAATAAATATTAGCTCATATTTAACATATTTTATGTCCTGAGTGATCATTTCCATCTATTCAGTGTCACCTCAAATGTTTTAGCTTTAGGTCCACATAATCTGGCCTTTAGCGCAGGAAGACTATTTACATAGATTTCAATCATCAATTTTATCTGGGGATTTTTTGATATCAACCTGTATACTTTGAGGTGAATTGTTTCAGCGCTCTCTCTCTCCCTAGATATACTGTTATAGTGAACTTGTATACTATTATAGTGAGCATGTGTAGTGTTATAGTGATTATGTGTACTGTTAGAGTGAGCTTGTGTACTGTTAGAGTGAGCTTGTGTACTGTTATAGTCAGCTTGTGTAGTGCTATAGTGAGCTTGTATACTGTTATAGTGAGCTTGTGCAGTAGTGTTATCATGAGCACGTGTAGTGTTATAGTGAGCTTGTGTACTGTTATAGTCAGCTTGTGTAGTGCTATAGTGAGCTTGTGTAGTGTTATCATGAGCATGTGTAGTGTTATAGTGAGCTTGTGTAGTGTTATAGTGCGCTTGTATACTGCTATATTGAGCATGTGCACTGTTATAGTGAGCTTGTATACTGTTATAGTGAGCTTGTGTAATGTTATAGTGAGCTTGTGTAGTGTTATAGTGAGTTTGTGTACTGTTATATTGAGCCTGTATACTGTTATAGTGAGCTTGTATACTGTTATAGGGAGCTTGTATACTGTTATAGTGAGCTTGTGTAGTGTTATAGTGAGCTTGTTTACTGTTATAGTGGGCTTATGTAGTGTTATAGTGAGTTTGTATACTGTTATAGTGAGTTTGTATACTGTTATAGTGAGCTTGTGTAGTGTCATAGAGAGCTTGTATACTGCTATAGTGAGATTGTGTAGTGTTATAGTGAGCTTTTATACTGTTACAGTGAGCTTGTGTACTATTATAGTGAGCTTGTATACTGTTATAGTGAGCTTGTGTAATGTTATAGTGAGCTTGTGTAGTGTTATAGTGAGCTTGTGTAGTGTTATAGTGAGCTTGTATACTGTTATAGTTAGCTTGTGCAGTGTTATATTGAGCTTGTGTAGTGTTATAGTGAGCTTGTATACTGTTATGGTGAGCATGTGTAGTGTTATAGTGAGCTTGTATTCTGGTATAGTGAGCATGTGTAGTGTTATAGTAAGCTTGTATACTGTTATAGTGAGCTTGTATACTGTTACAGTGAGCTTGTGTAGTGCTATAGTGAGCATGTGTACTGTTATAGTGAGCTTGTATACTGTTATAGTTAGCTTGTATACTGCTATAGTGAGCATGTATACTGTTATAGTGAGGTTGTGTACTATTATAGTGAGCATGTGTAGTGTTATAGTGAGCTTGTATACTGTTATAGTGAGCATGTGTAGTGCTATCGTGAGCTTGTATACTGTTATAGTGAACTTGTATACTATTATAGTGAGCATGTGTAGTGTTATAGTGATTATGTGTACTGTTAGAGTGAGCTTGTGTACTGTTAGAGTGAGCTTGTGTACTGTTATAGTCAGCTTGTGTAGTGCTATAGTGAGCTTGTATACTGTTATAGTGAGCTTGTGCAGTAGTGTTATCATGAGCACGTGTAGTGTTATAGTGAGCTTGTGTACTGTTATAGTCAGCTTGTGTAGTGCTATAGTGAGCTTGTGTAGTGTTATCATGAGCATGTGTAGTGTTATAGTGAGCTTGTGTAGTGTTATAGTGCGCTTGTATACTGCTATATTGAGCATGTGCACTGTTATAGTGAGCTTGTGTACTATTATAGTGAGCTTGTATACTGTTATAGTGAGCTTGTGTAATGTTATAGTGAGCTTGTGTAGTGTTATAGTGAGTTTGTGTACTGTTATATTGAGCCTGTATACTGTTATAGTGAGCTTGTATACTGTTATAGGGAGCTTGTATACTGTTATAGGGAGCTTGTATACTGTTATAGGGAGCTTGTATACTGTTATAGTGAGCTTGTGTAGTGTTATAGTGAGCTTGTTTACTGTTATAGTGGGCTTATGTAGTGTTATAATGAGTTTGTATACTGTTATAGTGAGTTTGTATACTGTTATAGTGAGCTTGTGTAGTGTCATAGAGAGCTTGTATACTGCTATAGTGAGCTTGTGTAGTGTTATAGTGAGCTTTTATACTGTTACAGTGAGCTTGTGTACTATTATAGTGAGCTTGTATACTGTTATAGTGAGCTTGTGTAATGTTATAGTGAGCTTGTGTAGTGTTATAGTGAGCTTGTTTACTGTTATAGTGAGCTTATGTAGTGTTATAGTGAGTTTGTATACTGTTATAGTGAGTTTGTATACTGTTATAGTGAGCTTGTGTAGTGTTATAGTGAGCATGTTTAGTGTTATAGTGAGCTTGTATACTGTTATAGGGAGCATGTGTAGTGTTATAGTGAGCGTGTATACTGTTATAGTGAGCATGTGTAGTGTTATAGTGAGCTTGTATACTGTTATAGTTAGCTTGTGTAGTGTTATATTGAGCTTGTGTAGTGTTATAGTGAGCTTGTATACTGTTATGGTGAGCTTGTGTAGTGTTATAGTGAGCTTGTATTCTGGTATAGTGAGCATGTGTAGTGTTATAGTAAGCTTGTATACTGTTATAGTGAGCTTGAATACTGTTATAGTGAGCTTGTGTGATGTTATAGTGAGCTTGTATACTGTTACAGTGAGCTTGTGTAGTGCTATAGTGAGCATGTGTACTGTTATAGTGAGCTTGTATACTGTTATAGTTAGCTTGTATACTGCTATAGTGAGCATGTATACTGTTATAGTGAGGTTGTGTACTATTATAGTGAGCATGTGTAGTGTTATAGTGAGCTTGTATACTGTTATAGTGAGCATGTGTAGTGCTATAGTGAACTTGTATACTATTATAGTGAGCATGTGTAGTGTTATAGTGATTATGTGTACTGTTAGAGTGAGCTTGTGTACTGTTAGAGTGAGCTTGTGTACTGTTATAGTCAGCTTGTGTAGTGCTATAATGAGCTTGTATACTGTTATAGTGAGCTTGTGCAGTAGTGTTATCATGAGCACGTGTAGTGTTATAGTGAGCTTGTGTACTGTTATAGTCAGCTTGTGTAGTGCTATAGTGAGCTTGTGTAGTGTTATCATGAGCATGTGTAGTGTTATAGTGAGCTTGTGTAGTGTTATAGTGCGCTTGTATACTGCTATATTGAGCATGTGCACTGTTATAGTGAGCTTGTATACTGTTATAGTGAGCTTGTATACTGTTATAGTGAGCTTGTGTAATGTTATAGTGAGCTTGTGTAGTGTTATAGTGAGTTTGTGTACTGTTATATTGAGCCTGTATACTGTTATAGTGAGCTTGTATACTGTTATAGGGAGCTTGTATACTGTTATAGTGAGCTTGTGTAGTGTTATAGTGAGCTTGTTTACTGTTATAGTGAGCTTATGTAGTGTTATAGTGAGTTTGTATACTGTTATAGTGAGTTTGTATACTGTTATAGTGAGCTTGTGTAGTGTCATAGAGAGCTTGTATACTGCTATAGTGAGCTTGTGTAGTGCTATAGTGAGCCTGTATACTGTTATAGTGAGCTTGTGTAGTGTTATAGTGAGCATGTTTAGTGTTATAGTGAGCTTGTATACTGTTATAGGGAGCATGTGTAGTGTTATAGTGAGCTTGTATACTGTTATAGGGAGCATGTGTAGTGTTATAGTGAGCTTGTGTAGTGTTATAGTGAGCTTGTGAGTTATTTAGCGATAAGCTTCATTAAGAAGTAGTGTTTCACCCAATAGCTGTGATTCCCATCTTGCTTGTGCACAGAAGGCTAATGCCTGTTATATATACTGTTATAGTGAGCATGTGTAGTGTTATAGTGAGCTTGTATACTGTTATAGTGAGCATGTGTAGTGCTATAGTGAGCTTGTATACTGTTATAGTGAGCTTGTATACTGTTATAGTAAGCATGTGTAGTGTTATAGTGATTATGTGTACTGTTATAGTGAGCTTGTGTACTGTTATAGTCAGCTTGTGTAGTGCTATAGTGAGTTTGTATACTGTTATAGTGAGCTTGTGTAGTGTTATCATGAACATGTGTAGTGTTATAGTGAGCTTGTATACTGCTATAGTGAACTTGTATACTGTTATAGTGAGCTTGTGTAGTGTTATAGTGAGCTTGTATACTGTTATAGTGAGCTTGTGTAGTGTTATAGTGAGCTTGTATACTTTTATAGTGAGCTTGTGTAGTGTTATAGTGAGCTTGGGTAGTGTTATAGTGAGCTTGTATACTGCTATAGTGAGCTTTTATACTGTCATAGTGAGCTTGTGTAGTGTTATAGTGAGCTTGTATACTGTTATAGTGAGTTTGTGTAGTGTTATAGTGAGCTTGTGTAGTGTTATAGTTAGCTTGTATACTGTTAAAGTTAGCGTGTGTAGTGTTATAGTGAGCTTGTATACTGTTAAAGTGAGCTTGTATACCGTTATAGTGAGCTTGTGTAGTGTTATAGTGAACTTGTGTAGTGTTATAGTGAGCTTGTATACTGCTATAGTGAGCTTGTGTAGTGTTATAGTGAGCTTGTATACTGTTATAGTGAGCATGTGTAGTGTTATAGTGAGCTTGTATACTGTAATAGTGAGCATGTGTAGTGTTATAGTGAGCTTGTATACTGTTATAGTGAGCGTGTGTACTGTTATAGTGAGCTTGTATAGTGTTATGGTGAGCTTGTATACTGTTATAGTGAGCTTGTGTAGTGTTATAGTGAGCTTGCATACTGTTATAGTGAGCATGTGTAGTGTTATAGTGAGATTATATACTGTTATAGTGAACTTGTATACTGTTATAGTTAGCTTGTGTAGTGTTATAGTGAGCATGTGTAGTGTTATAGTGAGCTTGTGTAGTGTTATAGTGAGCTTGTATACTGTTATATTGACCATGTGTAGTGTTATAGTGAGCTTGTATAGTGTTATAGTGAGCTTGTGTAGTGTTATAGTGAGCGTGTATACTGTTATAGTGAGCATGTGTAGTGTTATAGTGAGATTGTATACTGTTATAGTGAGCTTGTATACTGTTATAGTTAGCTTGTGTAGTGTTATATTGAGCTTGTGTAGTGTTATAGTGAGCTTGTATACTGTTATGGTGAGCATGTGTAGTGTTATAGTGAGCTTGTATTCTGGTATAGTGAGCATGTGTAGTGTTATAGTAAGCTTGTATACTGTTATAGTAAGCTTGTATACTGTTATAGTGAGCTTGTATACTGTTACAGTGAGCTTGTGTAGTGCTATAGTGAGCATGTGTACTGTTATAGTGAGCTTGTATACTGTTATAGTTAGCTTGTATACTGCTATAGTGAGCATGTATACTGTTATATTGAGGTTGTGTACTATTATAGTGAGCATGTGTAGTGTTATAGTGAGCTTGTATACTGTTATAGTGAGCATGTGTAGTGCTATCGTGAGCTTGTATACTGTTATAGTGAAATAATTTTTTAAAATTTTTAAAAAAAAATTGATTAAAAATAGAATTTAATTGAATTTTGTATTAAAAAGCTGATATAATAATGTTTTTCAGCAAAAATAACAGAGGCAAAAAAGATGAAAAGAAAAGATATAAGTGAGGTGAGTGTACTGAGCAGAGGATATAGTTAGTATACACAGCACATTTAGTTAGTATGTTAGTATAGTTAGTGAGGTTATTCAAACAACAGATGCGGTTAATATACAGCAAGTGTAATGAGTGCAGTGGATTTGATTGAGGTTAAAGTGTAAACTAAAAATGGGTCAGCTAAAGGTGTATAAGCTCAAGTGGTGTGTGCTAAAAGTGGTGTGTGCTAAAAATGTATTATAAATTAAAATTATGTCACTTACTTCTTTTTGGCCAATTTGAGCCACCGTAGTCTGTGACGTCAGACTACCATCATCAAGAAAAAGACCAGACGAGAACTACTCTGCTTCCAGACGCGGAAGCACCACATTAACGTCACACCAGCCCTGTATGCGGCTTGAAATTCATAGTGGTAACCTGGCTTTACCACAAAGGACAAGGAAAGAAACAAGGTACTATATTAACAACCTGACAGATGCTTCCTTGAATAAAAGCAGCTTAAGGTAACCTGGTATTACCTGAACTTTGGATTACTTCATTTGATTTTACCATAGGATTGAATTACAAAAAAGACTGTGAGTCTGATCTTACAAGGTACTTTTAACATAAAAAGGAGACGGCACTGAAAATTTCACTTGCCCAACATTTTGCATATGCCAACACTCTTTATCTGTGCACAGAAAAGAACTTTCATTTTACAGTTCTATCACAATTGTGTTTGAAATGGCAATTTTTAATACCAAATTTTAGTTACGCTGTTTTAGTTGTACTAACTTTGCCTTATTAACCTAGCTCTATTTAACTTTAATATTTAACTTTATTTTTTAGCTAAGTTTCATTTACATTGCTTTTTTGCACAACTGTCCACTTGATGAATTTAGGTATATTTATTTTATAGCTGTTTAGTTGACATAATTTTAATTTATAATACATTTTTAGCACACACCACTTTTAGCACACACCACTTGAGCTTATACACCTTTAGCTGACCCATTTTTAGTTTACACTTTAACCTCAATCAAATCCACTGCACTCATTACACTTGCTGTATATTAATCGCATCTGTTGTTTGAATAACCTCACTAACTATACTAACATACTAACTAAATGTGCTGTGTATACTAACTATATCCTCTGCTCAGTACACTCACCTCACTTATATCTTTTCTTTTCATCTTTTTTGCCTCTGTTATTTTTGCTGAAAAACATTATTATATCAGCTTTTTAATACAAAATTCAATTAAATTCTATTTTTAATCAATTTTTTTAAAAAAATTTTAAAAAATTATTTTACTAATAAATTTTCAAAGAAAATATTTTAATCATCTCTTTTATTAATAATAAATATTAGCTCATATTTAACATATTTTATGTCCTGAGTGATCATTTCCATCTATTCAGTGTCACCTCAAATGTTTTAGCTTTAGGTCCACATAATCTGGCCTTTAGCGCAGGAAGACTATTTACATAGATTTCAATCATCAATTTTATCTGGGGATTTTTTGATATCAACCTGTATACTTTGAGGTGAATTGTTTCAGCGCTCTCTCTCTCCCTAGATATACTGTTATAGTGAACTTGTATACTATTATAGTGAGCATGTGTAGTGTTATAGTGATTATGTGTACTGTTAGAGTGAGCTTGTGTACTGTTAGAGTGAGCTTGTGTACTGTTATAGTCAGCTTGTGTAGTGCTATAGTGAGCTTGTATACTGTTATAGTGAGCTTGTGCAGTAGTGTTATCATGAGCACGTGTAGTGTTATAGTGAGCTTGTGTACTGTTATAGTCAGCTTGTGTAGTGCTATAGTGAGCTTGTGTAGTGTTATCATGAGCATGTGTAGTGTTATAGTGAGCTTGTGTAGTGTTATAGTGCGCTTGTATACTGCTATATTGAGCATGTGCACTGTTATAGTGAGCTTGTATACTGTTATAGTGAGCTTGTGTAATGTTATAGTGAGCTTGTGTAGTGTTATAGTGAGTTTGTGTACTGTTATATTGAGCCTGTATACTGTTATAGTGAGCTTGTATACTGTTATAGGGAGCTTGTATACTGTTATAGTGAGCTTGTGTAGTGTTATAGTGAGCTTGTTTACTGTTATAGTGGGCTTATGTAGTGTTATAGTGAGTTTGTATACTGTTATAGTGAGTTTGTATACTGTTATAGTGAGCTTGTGTAGTGTCATAGAGAGCTTGTATACTGCTATAGTGAGATTGTGTAGTGTTATAGTGAGCTTTTATACTGTTACAGTGAGCTTGTGTACTATTATAGTGAGCTTGTATACTGTTATAGTGAGCTTGTGTAATGTTATAGTGAGCTTGTGCAGTGTTATATTGAGCTTGTGTAGTGTTATAGTGAGCTTGTATACTGTTATGGTGAGCATGTGTAGTGTTATAGTGAGCTTGTATTCTGGTATAGTGAGCATGTGTAGTGTTATAGTAAGCTTGTATACTGTTATAGTGAGCTTGTATACTGTTACAGTGAGCTTGTGTAGTGCTATAGTGAGCATGTGTACTGTTATAGTGAGCTTGTATACTGTTATAGTTAGCTTGTATACTGCTATAGTGAGCATGTATACTGTTATAGTGAGGTTGTGTACTATTATAGTGAGCATGTGTAGTGTTATAGTGAGCTTGTATACTGTTATAGTGAGCATGTGTAGTGCTATCGTGAGCTTGTATACTGTTATAGTGAACTTGTATACTATTATAGTGAGCATGTGTAGTGTTATAGTGATTATGTGTACTGTTAGAGTGAGCTTGTGTACTGTTAGAGTGAGCTTGTGTACTGTTATAGTCAGCTTGTGTAGTGCTATAGTGAGCTTGTATACTGTTATAGTGAGCTTGTGCAGTAGTGTTATCATGAGCACGTGTAGTGTTATAGTGAACTTGTGTACTGTTATAGTCAGCTTGTGTAGTGCTATAGTGAGCTTGTGTAGTGTTATCATGAGCATGTGTAGTGTTATAGTGAGCTTGTGTAGTGTTATAGTGCGCTTGTATACTGCTATATTGAGCATGTGCACTGTTATAGTGAGCTTGTGTACTATTATAGTGAGCTTGTATACTGTTATAGTGAGCTTGTGTAATGTTATAGTGAGCTTGTGTAGTGTTATAGTGAGTTTGTGTACTGTTATATTGAGCCTGTATACTGTTATAGTGAGCTTGTATACTGTTATAGGGAGCTTGTATACTGTTATAGGGAGCTTGTATACTGTTATAGTGAGCTTGTGTAGTGTTATAGTGAGCTTGTTTACTGTTATAGTGGGCTTATGTAGTGTTATAATGAGTTTGTATACTGTTATAGTGAGTTTGTATACTGTTATAGTGAGCTTGTGTAGTGTCATAGAGAGCTTGTATACTGCTATAGTGAGCTTGTGTAGTGTTATAGTGAGCTTTTATACTGTTACAGTGAGCTTGTGTACTATTATAGTGAGCTTGTATACTGTTATAGTGAGCTTGTGTAATGTTATAGTGAGCTTGTGTAGTGTTATAGTGAGCTTGTTTACTGTTATAGTGAGCTTATGTAGTGTTATAGTGAGTTTGTATACTGTTATAGTGAGTTTGTATACTGTTATAGTGAGCTTGTGTAGTGTTATAGTGAGCATGTTTAGTGTTATAGTGAGCTTGTATACTGTTATAGGGAGCATGTGTAGTGTTATAGTGAGCGTGTATACTGTTATAGTGAGCATGTGTAGTGTTATAGTGAGCTTGTATACTGTTATAGTTAGCTTGTGTAGTGTTATATTGAGCTTGTGTAGTGTTATAGTGAGCTTGTATACTGTTATGGTGAGCTTGTGTAGTGTTATAGTGAGCTTGTATTCTGGTATAGTGAGCATGTGTAGTGTTATAGTAAGCTTGTATACTGTTATAGTGAGCTTGAATACTGTTATAGTGAGCTTGTGTGATGTTATAGTGAGCTTGTATACTGTTACAGTGAGCTTGTGTAGTGCTATAGTGAGCATGTGTACTGTTATAGTGAACTTGTATACTGTTATAGTTAGCTTGTATACTGCTATAGTGAGCATGTATACTGTTATAGTGAGGTTGTGTACTATTATAGTGAGCATGTGTAGTGTTATAGTGAGCTTGTATACTGTTATAGTGAGCATGTGTAGTGCTATAGTGAACTTGTATACTATTATAGTGAGCATGTGTAGTGTTATAGTGATTATGTGTACTGTTAGAGTGAGCTTGTGTACTGTTAGAGTGAGCTTGTGTACTGTTATAGTCAGCTTGTGTAGTGCTATAATGAGCTTGTATACTGTTATAGTGAGCTTGTGCAGTAGTGTTATCATGAGCACGTGTAGTGTTATAGTGAGCTTGTGTACTGTTATAGTCAGCTTGTGTAGTGCTATAGTGAGCTTGTGTAGTGTTATCATGAGCATGTGTAGTGTTATAGTGAGCTTGTGTAGTGTTATAGTGCGCTTGTATACTGCTATATTGAGCATGTGCACTGTTATAGTGAGCTTGTATACTGTTATAGTGAGCTTGTGTAATGTTATAGTGAGCTTGTGTAGTGTTATAGTGAGTTTGTGTACTGTTATATTGAGCCTGTATACTGTTATAGTGAGCTTGTATACTGTTATAGGGAGCTTGTATACTGTTATAGTGAGCTTGTGTAGTGTTATAGTGAGCTTGTTTACTGTTATAGTGAGCTTATGTAGTGTTATAGTGAGTTTGTATACTGTTATAGTGAGTTTGTATACTGTTATAGTGAGCTTGTGTAGTGTCATAGAGAGCTTGTATACTGCTATAGTGAGCTTGTGTAGTGCTATAGTGAGCCTGTATACTGTTATAGTGAGCTTGTGTAGTGTTATAGTGAGCATGTTTAGTGTTATAGTGAGCTTGTATACTGTTATAGGGAGCATGTGTAGTGTTATAGTGAGCTTGTATACTGTTATAGTGAGCATGTGTAGTGTTATAGTGAGCTTGTGTAGTGTTATAGTGAGCTTGTGAGTTATTTAGCGATAAGCTTCATTAAGAAGTAGTGTTTCACCCAATAGCTGTGATTCCCATCTTGCTTGTGCACAGAAGGCTAATGCCTGTTATATATACTGTTATAGTGAGCATGTGTAGTGTTATAGTGAGCTTGTATACTGTTATAGTGAGCATGTGTAGTGCTATAGTGAGCTTGTATACTGTTATAGTGAGCTTGTATACTGTTATAGTAAGCATGTGTAGTGTTATAGTGATTATGTGTACTGTTATAGTGAGCTTGTGTACTGTTATAGTCAGCTTGTGTAGTGCTATAGTGAGTTTGTATACTGTTATAGTGAGCTTGTGTAGTGTTATCATGAACATGTGTAGTGTTATAGTGAGCTTGTATACTGCTATAGTGAACTTGTATACTGTTATAGTGAGCTTGTGTAGTGTTATAGTGAGCTTGTATACTGTTATAGTGAGCTTGTGTAGTGTTATAGTGAGCTTGTATACTTTTATAGTGAGCTTGTGTAGTGTTATAGTGAGCTTGGGTAGTGTTATAGTGAGCTTGTATACTGCTATAGTGAGCTTTTATACTGTCATAGTGAGCTTGTGTAGTGTTATAGTGAGCTTGTATACTGTTATAGTGAGTTTGTGTAGTGTTATAGTGAGCTTGTGTAGTGTTATAGTTAGCTTGTATACTGTTAAAGTTAGCGTGTGTAGTGTTATAGTGAGCTTGTATACTGTTAAAGTGAGCTTGTATACCGTTATAGTGAGCTTGTGTAGTGTTATAGTGAACTTGTGTAGTGTTATAGTGAGCTTGTATACTGCTATAGTGAGCTTGTGTAGTGTTATAGTGAGCTTGTATACTGTAATAGTGAGTATGTGTAGTGTTATAGTGAGCTTGTATACTGTTATAGTGAGCGTGTGTACTGTTATAGTGAGCTTGTATAGTGTTATAGTGAGCTTGTATACTGTTATAGTGAGCTTGTGTAGTGTTATAGTGAGCTTGTATACTGTTATAGTGAGCATGTGTAGTGTTATAGTGAGATTATATACTGTTATAGTTAGCTTGTGTAGTGTTATAGTGAGCATGTGTAGTGTTATAGTGAGCTTGTGTAGTGTTATAGTGAGCTTGTGTAGTGTTATAGTGAGCTTGTATACTGTTATATTGACCATGTGTAGTGTTATAGTGAGCTTGTATACTGTTATAGTGAGCTTGTGTAGTGTTATAGTGAGCGTGTATACTGTTATAGTGAGCATGTGTAGTGTTATAGTGAGATTGTATACTGATATAGTGAGCTTGAATACTGTTATAGTGAGCTTGTGTGATGTTATAGTGAGCTTGTATACTGTTACAGTGAGCTTGTGTAGTGCTATAGTGAGCATGTGTACTGTTATAGTGAGCTTGTATACTGTTATAGTGAGCTTGTGTAGTGTTATAGTGAGCTTGTGTAGTGTTATAGTGAGATTGTATACTGTTATAGTGAGCATGTGTAGTGTTATAGTGAGCTTGTATACTGGTATAGTGAGCATGTGTAGTGTTAAAGTAAGCTTGTATACTGTTATAGTGAGCTTGAATACTGTTATAGTGAGCTTGTGTGATGTTATAGTGAGCTTGTATACTGTTACAGTGAGCTTGTGTAGTGCTATAGTGAGCATGTGTACTGTTATAGTGAGCTTGTATACTGTTATAGTTAGCTTGTATACTGCTATAGTGAGCATGTATACTGTTATAGTGAGCTTGTGTACTATTATAGTGAGCATGTGTAGTGTTATAGAGAGCATGTGTAGTCTTATAGTGAGCTTGTATACTGTTATAGTGAGCATGTGTAGTGCTATAGTGAGCTTGTATACTGTTATAGTGAACTTGTATACTATTATAGTGAGCATGTGTAGTGTTATAGTGATTATGTGTACTGTTAGAGTGAGCTTGTGTACTGTTATAGTCAGCTTGTGTAGTGCTATAGTGAGCTTGTATACTGTTATAGTGAGCTTGTGCAGTAGTGTTATCATGAGCATGTGTAGTGTTATAGTGAGCTTGTGTAGTGTTATAGTGAGCTTGTGTAATGTTATAGTGAGCTTGTGTAGTGTTATAGTGAGTTTGTGTACTGTTATATTGAGCCTGTATACTGTTATAGTGAGCTTGTATACTGTTATAGTGAGCTTGTGTAGTGTTATAGTGAGCTTGTGTAGTGTTATAGTGAGCTTGTTTACTGTTATAGTGAGTTTGTATACTGTTATAGTGAGCTTGTGTAGTGTCATAGAGAGCTTGTATACTGCTATAGTGAGCTTGTGTAGTGTTATAGTGAGCTTTTATACTGTTACAGTGAGCTTGTGTAGTGCTATAGTGAGCCTGTATACTGTTATAGTGAGCTTGTGTAGTGTTATAGTGAGCATGTTTAGTGTTATAGTGAGCTTGTATACTGGTATAGGGAGCATGTGTAATGTTATAGTGAGCTTGTATACTGTTATAGGGAGCATGTGTAGTGTTATAGTGAGCTTGTGTAGTGTTATAGTGAGCTTGTGAGTTATTTAGCGATAAGCTTCATTAAGAAGTAGTGTTTCACCCAATAGCTGTGATTCCCATCTTGCTTGTGCACAGAAGGCTAATGCCTGTTATATATACTGTTATAGTGAGCTTGTGTAGTGCTATAGTGAGCATGTTTAGTGTTATAGTGAGCTTGTATACTGTTATAGTGAGCATGTGTAGTGCTATAGTGAGCTTGTATACTGTTATAGTGAGCTTGTATACTGTTATAGTGAACATGTGTAGTGTTATAGTGATTATGTGTACTGTTATAGTGAGCTTGTGTACTGTTATAGTCAGCTTGTGTAGTGCTATAGTGAGCTTGTATACTGTTATAGTGAGCTTGTGTAGTGTTATCATGAACATGTGTAGTGTTAGAGTGAGCTTGTGTAGTGTTATAGTGCGCTTGTATACTGTTATAGTGAGCTTGTATACTGCTATATTGAGCATGTGCACTGTTATAGTGAGCTTGTGTACTATTATAGTGAGCTTGTGTAGTGCTATAGTGAGCTTGTATACTGTTATAGTGAGCTTGTGTAGTGTTATAGGGAGCTTGTGTAGTGTTATAGTGAGCTTGTGTAGTGTTATAGTGAGCTTGTGTACTGTTATAGTGAGTTTGTGTACTGTTATATTGAGCCTGTATACTGTTATAGTGAGCTTGTATACTGTTATAGTGAGCTTGTGTAGTGTTATAGTTAGCTTGTTTACTGTTATAGTGAGCTTGTGTAGTGTTATAGTGAGTTTGTATACTGTTATAGGGAGTTTGTATACTGTTATAGTGAACTTGTGTAGTGTTATAGTGAGTTTGTATACTGTTATAGTGAGCTTGTGTAGTGTTATAGTGAGCTTGTGTAGTGTTATAGTGAGCTTTTATACTGTTACAGTGAGCTTGTGTAGTGCTATAGTGAGCCTGTATACTGTTATAGTGAACTTGTGTAGTGTTATAGTGAGCATGTTTAGTGTTATAGTGAGCTTGTATACTGTTATAGGGAGCATGTGTAGTGTTATAGTGAGCTTGTATACTGTTATAGGGAGCATGTGTAGTGTTATAGTGAGCTTGTGTGGTGTTATAGTGAGCATGTGTAGTGTTATAGTGAGCTTGTGGGTTATTTAGCGATAAGCTTCATTAAGAAGTAGCGTTTCACCCAATAGCTGTGATTCCCATCTTGCTTGTGCACAGAAGGCTAATGCCTGTTATATATACTGTTATAGTGAGCTTGTGTAGTGCTATAGTGAGCATGTGTAGTGTTATAGTGAGCTTATGTAGTGCTATAGTGAGTATATGTAGTGCTCTAGTGAGCTTGTATACTGTTATAGTGAGCATGTGTAGTGTTATAGTGAGCTGGTATACTGTTATAGTGAGCATGTCTAGTGTTATTGTGAGCTGGTATACTGTTATAGTGAGCATGTGTAGTGTTATAGTGAGCTTGTGTAGTGTTATAGTGAGTGTGTGTATTGTTATAGTGAGTTTGTGTATTGTTATAGTGAGCTTGTTTATGGTTATAGTGATCTTGTGTAATGTTTTAGTGAGCTTGTGTACTGTTTTAGTGAGTTTGTGTAGTATTTTAGTGAGCTTGTGTAGTGTTATAGTGAGCTTGTGTAGTGTTATAGTGAGTTTGTGTACTGTTATATTGAGCCTGTATACTGTTATAGTGAGCTTGTATACTGTTATAGTGAGCTTGTATACTGTTATAGGGAGCTTGTATACTGTTAAAGTGAGCTTGAGTAGTGTTATAGTTAGCTTGTTTACTGTTATAGTGAGTTTGTATACTGTTATAGTGAGTTTGTATACTGTTATAGTGAGCTTGTGTAGTGTTATAGTGAGTTTGTATACTGTTATAGTGAGCTTGTGTAGTGTTATAGTGAGCTTTTATACTGTTACAGTGAGCTTGTGTAGTGCTATAGTGAGCATGTTTAGTGTTATAGTGAGCTTGTATACTGTTATAGGGAGCATGTGTAGTGTTATAGTGAGCTTGTATACTGTTATAGGGAGCATGTGTAGTGTTATAGTGAGCTTGTGTGGTGTTATAGTGAGCATGTGTAGTGTTATAGTGAGCCTGCATACTGTTATAGTGAACTTGTGTAGTGTTATAGTGAGCATGTTTAGTGTTATAGTGAGCTTGTATACTGTTATAGGGAGCATGTGTAGTTTTATAGTGAGCTTGTATACTGTTATAGGGAGCATGTGTAGTGTTATAGTGAGCATGTGTAGTGTTATAGTGAGCTTGTGGGTTATTTAGCGATAAGCTTCATTAAGAAGTAGTGTTTCACCCAATAGCTGTGATTCCCATCTTGCTTGTGCACAGAAGGCTAATGCCTGTTATATATACTGTTATAGTGAGCTTGTGTAGTGCTATAGTGAGCATGTGTAGTGTTATAGTGAGCTTATGTAGTGCTATAGTGAGCATATGTAGTGCTCTAGTGAGCTTGTATACTGTTATAGTGAGCATGTGTAGTGTTATAGTGAGCTGGTATACTGTTATAGTGAGCATGTCTAGTGTTATTGTGAGCTGGTATACTGTTATAGTGAGCATGTGTAGTGTTATAGTGAGCTGGTATACTGTTATAGTGAGCATGTCTAGTGTTATTGTGAGCTGGTATACTGTTATAGTGAGCATGTGTAGTGTTATAGTGAGCTTGTATACTGTTATAGTGAGCATGTGTAGTGTTATAGTGAGCTTGTGTAGTGTTATCATGAACATGTGTAGTGTTATAGTGAGCTTGTATACTGCTATAGTGAACTTGTATACTGTTATAGTGAGCTTGTGTAGTGTTATAGTGAGCTTGTATACTGTTATAGTGAGCTTGTGTAGTGTTATAGTGAGCTTGTATACTTTTATAGTGAGCTTGTGTAGTGTTATAGTGAGCTTGGGTAGTGTTATAGTGAGCTTGTATACTGCTATAGTGAGCTTTTATACTGTCATAGTGAGCTTGTGTAGTGTTATAGTGAGCTTGTATACTGTTATAGTGAGTTTGTGTAGTGTTATAGTGAGCTTGTGTAGTGTTATAGTTAGCTTGTATACTGTTAAAGTTAGCGTGTGTAGTGTTATAGTGAGCTTGTATACTGTTAAAGTGAGCTTGTATACCGTTATAGTGAGCTTGTGTAGTGTTATAGTGAGCTTGTGTAGTGTTATAGTGAGCTTGTATACTGTTATAGTGAGCTTGTGTAGTGTTATAGTGAGCTTGTATACTGTTATAGTGAGCATGTGTAGTGTTATAGTGAGCTTGTATACTGTTATAGTGAGCATGTGTAGTGTTATAGTGAGCTTGTATACTGTTATAGTGAGCGTGTGTACTGTTATAGTGAGCTTGTATAGTGTTATGGTGAGCTTGTATACTGTTATAGTGAGCTTGTGTAGTGTTATAGTGAGCTTGCATACTGTTATAGTGAGCATGTGTAGTGTTATAGTGAGATTATATACTGTTATAGTGAACTTGTATACTGTTATAGTTAGCTTGTGTAGTGTTATAGTGAGCATGTGTAGTGTTATAGTGAGCTTGTGTAGTGTTATAGTGAGCTTGTATACTGTTATATTGACCATGTGTAGTGTTATAGTGAGCTTGTATAGTGTTATAGTGAGCTTGTGTAGTGTTATAGTGAGCGTGTATACTGTTATAGTGAGCATGTGTAGTGTTATAGTGAGATTGTATACTGTTATAGTGAGCTTGTATACTGTTATAGTTAGCTTGTGTAGTGTTATATTGAGCTTGTGTAGTGTTATAGTGAGCTTGTATACTGTTATGGTGAGCATGTGTAGTGTTATAGTGAGCTTGTATTCTGGTATAGTGAGCATGTGTAGTGTTATAGTAAGCTTGTATACTGTTATAGTGAGCTTGTATACTGTTATAGTGAGCTTGTATACTGTTACAGTGAGCTTGTGTAGTGCTATAGTGAGCATGTGTACTGTTATAGTGAGCTTGTATACTGTTATAGTTAGCTTGTATACTGCTATAGTGAGCATGTATACTGTTATAGTGAGGTTGTGTACTATTATAGTGAGCATGTGTAGTGTTATAGTGAGCTTGTATACTGTTATAGTGAGCATGTGTAGTGCTATCGTGAGCTTGTATACTGTTATAGTGAAATAATTTTTTAAAATTTTTAAAAAAAAATTGATTAAAAATAGAATTTAATTGAATTTTGTATTAAAAAGCTGATATAATAATGTTTTTCAGCAAAAATAACAGAGGCAAAAAAGATGAAAAGAAAAGATATAAGTGAGGTGAGTGTACTGAGCAGAGGATATAGTTAGTATACACAGCACATTTAGTTAGTATGTTAGTATAGTTAGTGAGGTTATTCAAACAACAGATGCGGTTAATATACAGCAAGTGTAATGAGTGCAGTGGATTTGATTGAGGTTAAAGTGTAAACTAAAAATGGGTCAGCTAAAGGTGTATAAGCTCAAGTGGTGTGTGCTAAAAGTGGTGTGTGCTAAAAATGTATTATAAATTAAAATTATGTCACTTACTTCTTTTTGGCCAATTTGAGCCACCGTAGTCTGTGACGTCAGACTACCATCATCAAGAAAAAGACCAGACGAGAACTACTCTGCTTCCAGACGCGGAAGCACCACATTAACGTCACACCAGCCCTGTATGCGGCTTGAAATTCATAGTGGTAACCTGGCTTTACCACAAAGGACAAGGAAAGAAACAAGGTACTATATTAACAACCTGACAGATGCTTCCTTGAATAAAAGCAGCTTAAGGTAACCTGGTATTACCTGAACTTTGGATTACTTCATTTGATTTTACCATAGGATTGAATTACAAAAAAGACTGTGAGTCTGATCTTACAAGGTACTTTTAACATAAAAAGGAGACGGCACTGAAAATTTCACTTGCCCAACATTTTGCATATGCCAACACTCTTTATCTGTGCACAGAAAAGAACTTTCATTTTACAGTTCTATCACAATTGTGTTTGAAATGGCAATTTTTAATACCAAATTTTAGTTACGCTGTTTTAGTTGTACTAACTTTGCCTTATTAACCTAGCTCTATTTAACTTTAATATTTAACTTTATTTTTTAGCTAAGTTTCATTTACATTGCTTTTTTGCACAACTGTCCACTTGATGAATTTAGGTATATTTATTTTATAGCTGTTTAGTTGACATAATTTTAATTTATAATACATTTTTAGCACACACCACTTTTAGCACACACCACTTGAGCTTATACACCTTTAGCTGACCCATTTTTAGTTTACACTTTAACCTCAATCAAATCCACTGCACTCATTACACTTGCTGTATATTAATCGCATCTGTTGTTTGAATAACCTCACTAACTATACTAACATACTAACTAAATGTGCTGTGTATACTAACTATATCCTCTGCTCAGTACACTCACCTCACTTATATCTTTTCTTTTCATCTTTTTTGCCTCTGTTATTTTTGCTGAAAAACATTATTATATCAGCTTTTTAATACAAAATTCAATTAAATTCTATTTTTAATCAATTTTTTTAAAAAAATTTTAAAAAATTATTTTACTAATAAATTTTCAAAGAAAATATTTTAATCATCTCTTTTATTAATAATAAATATTAGCTCATATTTAACATATTTTATGTCCTGAGTGATCATTTCCATCTATTCAGTGTCACCTCAAATGTTTTAGCTTTAGGTCCACATAATCTGGCCTTTAGCGCAGGAAGACTATTTACATAGATTTCAATCATCAATTTTATCTGGGGATTTTTTGATATCAACCTGTATACTTTGAGGTGAATTGTTTCAGCGCTCTCTCTCTCCCTAGATATACTGTTATAGTGAACTTGTATACTATTATAGTGAGCATGTGTAGTGTTATAGTGATTATGTGTACTGTTAGAGTGAGCTTGTGTACTGTTAGAGTGAGCTTGTGTACTGTTATAGTCAGCTTGTGTAGTGCTATAGTGAGCTTGTATACTGTTATAGTGAGCTTGTGCAGTAGTGTTATCATGAGCACGTGTAGTGTTATAGTGAGCTTGTGTACTGTTATAGTCAGCTTGTGTAGTGCTATAGTGAGCTTGTGTAGTGTTATCATGAGCATGTGTAGTGTTATAGTGAGCTTGTGTAGTGTTATAGTGCGCTTGTATACTGCTATATTGAGCATGTGCACTGTTATAGTGAGCTTGTATACTGTTATAGTGAGCTTGTGTAATGTTATAGTGAGCTTGTGTAGTGTTATAGTGAGTTTGTGTACTGTTATATTGAGCCTGTATACTGTTATAGTGAGCTTGTATACTGTTATAGGGAGCTTGTATACTGTTATAGTGAGCTTGTGTAGTGTTATAGTGAGCTTGTTTACTGTTATAGTGGGCTTATGTAGTGTTATAGTGAGTTTGTATACTGTTATAGTGAGTTTGTATACTGTTATAGTGAGCTTGTGTAGTGTCATAGAGAGCTTGTATACTGCTATAGTGAGATTGTGTAGTGTTATAGTGAGCTTTTATACTGTTACAGTGAGCTTGTGTACTATTATAGTGAGCTTGTATACTGTTATAGTGAGCTTGTGTAATGTTATAGTGAGCTTGTGCAGTGTTATATTGAGCTTGTGTAGTGTTATAGTGAGCTTGTATACTGTTATGGTGAGCATGTGTAGTGTTATAGTGAGCTTGTATTCTGGTATAGTGAGCATGTGTAGTGTTATAGTAAGCTTGTATACTGTTATAGTGAGCTTGTATACTGTTACAGTGAGCTTGTGTAGTGCTATAGTGAGCATGTGTACTGTTATAGTGAGCTTGTATACTGTTATAGTTAGCTTGTATACTGCTATAGTGAGCATGTATACTGTTATAGTGAGGTTGTGTACTATTATAGTGAGCATGTGTAGTGTTATAGTGAGCTTGTATACTGTTATAGTGAGCATGTGTAGTGCTATCGTGAGCTTGTATACTGTTATAGTGAACTTGTATACTATTATAGTGAGCATGTGTAGTGTTATAGTGATTATGTGTACTGTTAGAGTGAGCTTGTGTACTGTTAGAGTGAGCTTGTGTACTGTTATAGTCAGCTTGTGTAGTGCTATAGTGAGCTTGTATACTGTTATAGTGAGCTTGTGCAGTAGTGTTATCATGAGCACGTGTAGTGTTATAGTGAACTTGTGTACTGTTATAGTCAGCTTGTGTAGTGCTATAGTGAGCTTGTGTAGTGTTATCATGAGCATGTGTAGTGTTATAGTGAGCTTGTGTAGTGTTATAGTGCGCTTGTATACTGCTATATTGAGCATGTGCACTGTTATAGTGAGCTTGTGTACTGTTATAGTGAGCTTGTATACTGTTATAGTGAGCTTGTGTAATGTTATAGTGAGCTTGTGTAGTGTTATAGTGAGTTTGTGTACTGTTATATTGAGCCTGTATACTGTTATAGTGAGCTTGTATACTGTTATAGGGAGCTTGTATACTGTTATAGGGAGCTTGTATACTGTTATAGTGAGCTTGTGTAGTGTTATAGTGAGCTTGTTTACTGTTATAGTGGGCTTATGTAGTGTTATAATGAGTTTGTATACTGTTATAGTGAGTTTGTATACTGTTATAGTGAGCTTGTGTAGTGTCATAGAGAGCTTGTATACTGCTATAGTGAGCTTGTGTAGTGTTATAGTGAGCTTTTATACTGTTACAGTGAGCTTGTGTACTATTATAGTGAGCTTGTATACTGTTATAGTGAGCTTGTGTAATGTTATAGTGAGCTTGTGTAGTGTTATAGTGAGCTTGTTTACTGTTATAGTGAGCTTATGTAGTGTTATAGTGAGTTTGTATACTGTTATAGTGAGTTTGTATACTGTTATAGTGAGCTTGTGTAGTGTTATAGTGAGCATGTTTAGTGTTATAGTGAGCTTGTATACTGTTATAGGGAGCATGTGTAGTGTTATAGTGAGCGTGTATACTGTTATAGTGAGCATGTGTAGTGTTATAGTGAGCTTGTATACTGTTATAGTTAGCTTGTGTAGTGTTATATTGAGCTTGTGTAGTGTTATAGTGAGCTTGTATACTGTTATGGTGAGCTTGTGTAGTGTTATAGTGAGCTTGTATTCTGGTATAGTGAGCATGTGTAGTGTTATAGTAAGCTTGTATACTGTTATAGTGAGCTTGAATACTGTTATAGTGAGCTTGTGTGATGTTATAGTGAGCTTGTATACTGTTACAGTGAGCTTGTGTAGTGCTATAGTGAGCATGTGTACTGTTATAGTGAACTTGTATACTGTTATAGTTAGCTTGTATACTGCTATAGTGAGCATGTATACTGTTATAGTGAGGTTGTGTACTATTATAGTGAGCATGTGTAGTGTTATAGTGAGCTTGTATACTGTTATAGTGAGCATGTGTAGTGCTATAGTGAACTTGTATACTATTATAGTGAGCATGTGTAGTGTTATAGTGATTATGTGTACTGTTAGAGTGAGCTTGTGTACTGTTAGAGTGAGCTTGTGTACTGTTATAGTCAGCTTGTGTAGTGCTATAATGAGCTTGTATACTGTTATAGTGAGCTTGTGCAGTAGTGTTATCATGAGCACGTGTAGTGTTATAGTGAGCTTGTGTACTGTTATAGTCAGCTTGTGTAGTGCTATAGTGAGCTTGTGTAGTGTTATCATGAGCATGTGTAGTGTTATAGTGAGCTTGTGTAGTGTTATAGTGCGCTTGTATACTGCTATATTGAGCATGTGCACTGTTATAGTGAGCTTGTATACTGTTATAGTGAGCTTGTGTAATGTTATAGTGAGCTTGTGTAGTGTTATAGTGAGTTTGTGTACTGTTATATTGAGCCTGTATACTGTTATAGTGAGCTTGTATACTGTTATAGGGAGCTTGTATACTGTTATAGTGAGCTTGTGTAGTGTTATAGTGAGCTTGTTTACTGTTATAGTGAGCTTATGTAGTGTTATAGTGAGTTTGTATACTGTTATAGTGAGTTTGTATACTGTTATAGTGAGCTTGTGTAGTGTCATAGAGAGCTTGTATACTGCTATAGTGAGCTTGTGTAGTGCTATAGTGAGCCTGTATACTGTTATAGTGAGCTTGTGTAGTGTTATAGTGAGCATGTTTAGTGTTATAGTGAGCTTGTATACTGTTATAGGGAGCATGTGTAGTGTTATAGTGAGCTTGTATACTGTTATAGTGAGCATGTGTAGTGTTATAGTGAGCTTGTGTAGTGTTATAGTGAGCTTGTGAGTTATTTAGCGATAAGCTTCATTAAGAAGTAGTGTTTCACCCAATAGCTGTGATTCCCATCTTGCTTGTGCACAGAAGGCTAATGCCTGTTATATATACTGTTATAGTGAGCATGTGTAGTGTTATAGTGAGCTTGTATACTGTTATAGTGAGCATGTGTAGTGCTATAGTGAGCTTGTATACTGTTATAGTGAGCTTGTATACTGTTATAGTAAGCATGTGTAGTGTTATAGTGATTATGTGTACTGTTATAGTGAGCTTGTGTACTGTTATAGTCAGCTTGTGTAGTGCTATAGTGAGTTTGTATACTGTTATAGTGAGCTTGTGTAGTGTTATCATGAACATGTGTAGTGTTATAGTGAGCTTGTATACTGCTATAGTGAACTTGTATACTGTTATAGTGAGCTTGTGTAGTGTTATAGTGAGCTTGTATACTGTTATAGTGAGCTTGTGTAGTGTTATAGTGAGCTTGTATACTGTTATAGTGAGCTTGTGTAGTGTTATAGTGAGCTTGGGTAGTGTTATAGTGAGCTTGTATACTGCTATAGTGAGCTTTTATACTGTCATAGTGAGCTTGTGTAGTGTTATAGTGAGCTTGTATACTGTTATAGTGAGTTTGTGTAGTGTTATAGTGAGCTTGTGTAGTGTTATAGTTAGCTTGTATACTGTTAAAGTTAGCGTGTGTAGTGTTATAGTGAGCTTGTATACTGTTAAAGTGAGCTTGTATACCGTTATAGTGAGCTTGTGTAGTGTTATAGTGAACTTGTGTAGTGTTATAGTGAGCTTGTATACTGCTATAGTGAGCTTGTGTAGTGTTATAGTGAGCTTGTATACTGTAATAGTGAGTATGTGTAGTGTTATAGTGAGCTTGTATACTGTTATAGTGAGCGTGTGTACTGTTATAGTGAGCTTGTATAGTGTTATAGTGAGCTTGTATACTGTTATAGTGAGCTTGTGTAGTGTTATAGTGAGCTTGTATACTGTTATAGTGAGCATGTGTAGTGTTATAGTGAGATTATATACTGTTATAGTTAGCTTGTGTAGTGTTATAGTGAGCATGTGTAGTGTTATAGTGAGCTTGTGTAGTGTTATAGTGAGCTTGTGTAGTGTTATAGTGAGCTTGTATACTGTTATATTGACCATGTGTAGTGTTATAGTGAGCTTGTATACTGTTATAGTGAGCTTGTGTAGTGTTATAGTGAGCGTGTATACTGTTATAGTGAGCATGTGTAGTGTTATAGTGAGATTGTATACTGATATAGTGAGCTTGAATACTGTTATAGTGAGCTTGTGTGATGTTATAGTGAGCTTGTATACTGTTACAGTGAGCTTGTGTAGTGCTATAGTGAGCATGTGTACTGTTATAGTGAGCTTGTATACTGTTATAGTGAGCTTGTGTAGTGTTATAGTGAGCTTGTGTAGTGTTATAGTGAGCTTGTATACTGTTATAGTGAGCATGTGTAGTGTTATAGTGAGCTTGTATACTGGTATAGTGAGCATGTGTAGTGTTAAAGTAAGCTTGTATACTGTTATAGTGAGCTTGAATACTGTTATAGTGAGCTTGTGTGATGTTATAGTGAGCTTGTATACTGTTACAGTGAGCTTGTGTAGTGCTATAGTGAGCATGTGTACTGTTATAGTGAGCTTGTATACTGTTATAGTTAGCTTGTATACTGCTATAGTGAGCATGTATACTGTTATAGTGAGCTTGTGTACTATTATAGTGAGCATGTGTAGTGTTATAGAGAGCATGTGTAGTCTTATAGTGAGCTTGTATACTGTTATAGTGAGCATGTGTAGTGCTATAGTGAGCTTGTATACTGTTATAGTGAACTTGTATACTATTATAGTGAGCATGTGTAGTGTTATAGTGATTATGTGTACTGTTAGAGTGAGCTTGTGTACTGTTATAGTCAGCTTGTGTAGTGCTATAGTGAGCTTGTATACTGTTATAGTGAGCTTGTGCAGTAGTGTTATCATGAGCATGTGTAGTGTTATAGTGAGCTTGTGTAGTGTTATAGTGAGCTTGTGTAATGTTATAGTGAGCTTGTGTAGTGTTATAGTGAGTTTGTGTACTGTTATATTGAGCCTGTATACTGTTATAGTGAGCTTGTATACTGTTATAGTGAGCTTGTGTAGTGTTATAGTGAGCTTGTGTAGTGTTATAGTGAGCTTGTTTACTGTTATAGTGAGTTTGTATACTGTTATAGTGAGCTTGTGTAGTGTCATAGAGAGCTTGTATACTGCTATAGTGAGCTTGTGTAGTGTTATAGTGAGCTTTTATACTGTTACAGTGAGCTTGTGTAGTGCTATAGTGAGCCTGTATACTGTTATAGTGAGCTTGTGTAGTGTTATAGTGAGCATGTTTAGTGTTATAGTGAGCTTGTATACTGGTATAGGGAGCATGTGTAATGTTATAGTGAGCTTGTATACTGTTATAGGGAGCATGTGTAGTGTTATAGTGAGCTTGTGTAGTGTTATAGTGAGCTTGTGAGTTATTTAGCGATAAGCTTCATTAAGAAGTAGTGTTTCACCCAATAGCTGTGATTCCCATCTTGCTTGTGCACAGAAGGCTAATGCCTGTTATATATACTGTTATAGTGAGCTTGTGTAGTGCTATAGTGAGCATGTTTAGTGTTATAGTGAGCTTGTATACTGTTATAGTGAGCATGTGTAGTGCTATAGTGAGCTTGTATACTGTTATAGTGAGCTTGTATACTGTTATAGTGAACATGTGTAGTGTTATAGTGATTATGTGTACTGTTATAGTGAGCTTGTGTACTGTTATAGTCAGCTTGTGTAGTGCTATAGTGAGCTTGTATACTGTTATAGTGAGCTTGTGTAGTGTTATCATGAACATGTGTAGTGTTAGAGTGAGCTTGTGTAGTGTTATAGTGCGCTTGTATACTGTTATAGTGAGCTTGTATACTGCTATATTGAGCATGTGCACTGTTATAGTGAGCTTGTGTACTATTATAGTGAGCTTGTGTAGTGCTATAGTGAGCTTGTATACTGTTATAGTGAGCTTGTGTAGTGTTATAGGGAGCTTGTGTAGTGTTATAGTGAGCTTGTGTAGTGTTATAGTGAGCTTGTGTACTGTTATAGTGAGTTTGTGTACTGTTATATTGAGCCTGTATACTGTTATAGTGAGCTTGTATACTGTTATAGTGAGCTTGTGTAGTGTTATAGTTAGCTTGTTTACTGTTATAGTGAGCTTGTGTAGTGTTATAGTGAGTTTGTATACTGTTATAGGGAGTTTGTATACTGTTATAGTGAACTTGTGTAGTGTTATAGTGAGTTTGTATACTGTTATAGTGAGCTTGTGTAGTGTTATAGTGAGCTTGTGTAGTGTTATAGTGAGCTTTTATACTGTTACAGTGAGCTTGTGTAGTGCTATAGTGAGCCTGTATACTGTTATAGTGAACTTGTGTAGTGTTATAGTGAGCATGTTTAGTGTTATAGTGAGCTTGTATACTGTTATAGGGAGCATGTGTAGTGTTATAGTGAGCTTGTATACTGTTATAGGGAGCATGTGTAGTGTTATAGTGAGCTTGTGTGGTGTTATAGTGAGCATGTGTAGTGTTATAGTGAGCTTGTGGGTTATTTAGCGATAAGCTTCATTAAGAAGTAGCGTTTCACCCAATAGCTGTGATTCCCATCTTGCTTGTGCACAGAAGGCTAATGCCTGTTATATATACTGTTATAGTGAGCTTGTGTAGTGCTATAGTGAGCATGTGTAGTGTTATAGTGAGCTTATGTAGTGCTATAGTGAGTATATGTAGTGCTCTAGTGAGCTTGTATACTGTTATAGTGAGCATGTGTAGTGTTATAGTGAGCTGGTATACTGTTATAGTGAGCATGTCTAGTGTTATTGTGAGCTGGTATACTGTTATAGTGAGCATGTGTAGTGTTATAGTGAGCTTGTGTAGTGTTATAGTGAGTGTGTGTATTGTTATAGTGAGTTTGTGTATTGTTATAGTGAGCTTGTTTATGGTTATAGTGATCTTGTGTAATGTTTTAGTGAGCTTGTGTACTGTTTTAGTGAGTTTGTGTAGTATTTTAGTGAGCTTGTGTAGTGTTATAGTGAGCTTGTGTAGTGTTATAGTGAGTTTGTGTACTGTTATATTGAGCCTGTATACTGTTATAGTGAGCTTGTATACTGTTATAGTGAGCTTGTATACTGTTATAGGGAGCTTGTATACTGTTAAAGTGAGCTTGAGTAGTGTTATAGTTAGCTTGTTTACTGTTATAGTGAGTTTGTATACTGTTATAGTGAGTTTGTATACTGTTATAGTGAGCTTGTGTAGTGTTATAGTGAGTTTGTATACTGTTATAGTGAGCTTGTGTAGTGTTATAGTGAGCTTTTATACTGTTACAGTGAGCTTGTGTAGTGCTATAGTGAGCATGTTTAGTGTTATAGTGAGCTTGTATACTGTTATAGGGAGCATGTGTAGTGTTATAGTGAGCTTGTATACTGTTATAGGGAGCATGTGTAGTGTTATAGTGAGCTTGTGTGGTGTTATAGTGAGCATGTGTAGTGTTATAGTGAGCCTGCATACTGTTATAGTGAACTTGTGTAGTGTTATAGTGAGCATGTTTAGTGTTATAGTGAGCTTGTATACTGTTATAGGGAGCATGTGTAGTTTTATAGTGAGCTTGTATACTGTTATAGGGAGCATGTGTAGTGTTATAGTGAGCATGTGTAGTGTTATAGTGAGCTTGTGGGTTATTTAGCGATAAGCTTCATTAAGAAGTAGTGTTTCACCCAATAGCTGTGATTCCCATCTTGCTTGTGCACAGAAGGCTAATGCCTGTTATATATACTGTTATAGTGAGCTTGTGTAGTGCTATAGTGAGCATGTGTAGTGTTATAGTGAGCTTATGTAGTGCTATAGTGAGCATATGTAGTGCTCTAGTGAGCTTGTATACTGTTATAGTGAGCATGTGTAGTGTTATAGTGAGCTGGTATACTGTTATAGTGAGCATGTCTAGTGTTATTGTGAGCTGGTATACTGTTATAGTGAGCATGTGTAGTGTTATAGTGAGCTGGTATACTGTTATAGTGAGCATGTCTAGTGTTATTGTGAGCTGGTATACTGTTATAGTGAGCATGTGTAGTGTTATAGTGAGCTTGTGTAGAGTTATAGTGAGCATGTGTAGTGTTATAGTGAGCTTGTGTAGTGTTATAGTGAGTGTGTGTATTGTTATAGTGAGTTTGTTTATGGTTATAGTGAGCTTGTGTAATGTTTTAGTGAGCTTGTGTACTGTTTTAGTGAGTTTGTGTAGTATTTTAGTGAGCTTGTGTAGTGTTATAGTGAGCTTGTGTATTGTTATAGTGAGCTTGTGTATTGTTATAGTGAGCTTGTGTACTGTTATAGTGAGCTTTTTTATTGTTATAGTGAGCTTGTGGGTTATTCAGCGATAAGCTTCATTAAGAAGTAGTGTTCACCCAACAGCTGTGATTCCCATCTTGCTTGTGCACAGAAGGCCAATGACTGCACATAGAGCTACACATGCGCATTTGTACACAGGAGTATTATAGAAGTATCGGCAGTGTATGTGCAGCGATTACATGAAAATCACAATGGTGAGGAACGCTTTAAATGGAGCTGTTAGTTGCTTAACGCTTAATTACTATTTTTTGTTTTTAATTCATATAAATGAACACATATTAATATATGAGTCTGGTCTCAATTCATGGCTGAACATTCTACTGTGTCTAATGAAGGTCGCACCCGAGGAACTAAATACAATATTGTACCTGTAACAATTCAAACAATCTTCCTTAGAAAACATATAAAATATGTCAGCATTTCTCTATCAGAGATAAATGTGTTATCCCAAATGTCTCATAAAAACAATGACTGCTGTAATTATGAATTTAACTTAGGATGTTTTATTTAGCTTATAGTTAACACAGCATATGTGACTTAGATATGCTGTAGTTAACGATTAGCCGGTACAAGTTATCAAGTAAAGCAGGTAGAATAACTTTCACAGTACTTAGCAAATAGACGTCAGATAAATGCAATCAAATAATGTGTTTGAATTCTAAGTTACAATGGTGATAGGTTCGCTTACCAAGCGTGGTCAAAGGATATGCTAACGGCTTGAGAGAGACCAGAGAGTGAGGTGTTTGCTTTGCAGAGCTGAACAAGCAGCGGGAAGTAACAGGAGCCAGATTCTGTAGCGTGGCGTGTGCGGAGGTGATCGGAGCGGCCGTCGGTGACGTCACCCGCCTGTCAGTTGTTGCTCCGGAGCAGAGGTATGGAGTCAGAGAGAGAGATGTCCAAAACGAAGTCCGGAGGTAATTATTTCAGCAGGAAATACTGCCAAATAAATAAGAAGAGAGTTCCTCAGGAGTCAACTTGATTAAAGAAGTAGTTCTAATCCTAGAAGGAGTAGAAAGGCTAGTAACCAGGTGAGATCCTTAATACCAAGCAAAGGTATTAGGAAAAGGCGTTCCTTATAAAGGATAAGTGAATTGAAAAGGAGGCCAAAAAGATTAACCCTATACAGAGAGGAAGGTTGTTACAGAGGGCCCCCCAAAAATGAACCACTCTGAGGTTCAAGGACGAGGCCGATCCGGATTCCGACGATGAAATAGCGACACCAACCTTGGGGCAGATAAATTTACTGACGGCTCCCAAGAGTCTTCATCGGATGAGTAACCCTTCCAATGGATGAGGTATTGTAACCTACCAGAGACTTTCCTAGAGTCAAGTATTTTCTCAACTTCAAACTCACAGTCAGGAACAATGGGTACCTGAGGAATAGATCTCAAGGATGTGTTCCTGAGTTCTTTATACGGTTTGAGCAAATTGACATGAAAAGTGGGATGTATCCTGTATTGTACAGGGAGATCCAATGTCACTGCATTAGAATTTACAATTTTTTTAATTGGAAATGGACCAATGTAGAATCTATTCAGTTTCTTAGTTGGTGTACTGAGACGAAGATTTTTAGTCGATAACCATACTAAGTCTCCAATCATATAATTAGGCGAAGGACCCCTTCTGAGGTCGTAATACACTTTCTGTCTGTCCTGAGCAATCTTAATGTTTTCAGCTAAGATAGAGAAGGTTTCAGAAATGCTGTTAGTGGTGTCGTTAACAACAGGGCAATGACTGTCATGTTGTGGATTAACGTGAAAGATTGGGTGAAAGCCATAATTCGCAAAGAAAGGTGTGCTCTTGATTGCGGTATGATATGCGTTGTTATGAGCGAATTCAGCCAGCGGTAGCAGTGATGACCAATTTTCTTGGTTCTGGGTCACAAAGCACCTGAGATATTCCTCCAACCACTGGTTCGTCCTTTCCGTCTGGCCATTCGTCTGGGGGTGGTAGGCAGTACTTAAACGTTGTTCGATATTCAATGCTGTACAGAGTTCTTTCCACATACGAGAAGTAAACTGAGTACCTCTATCCGTAGTAATGGATAGAGGTAACCCATGCAATTTTATGACGTGTTCTATTAATAAAGTTGCAGTTTCCAATGATGTTGGAAGTTTGTGATAGGGTATAAAATGTGCAAGTTTCGTGAATAAATCAACAACCACCAGAATTGTGTTATAGTTACTTGATTTAGGTAGTTCTACAATAAAGTCTGCAGCTATGTGAGTCCACGGTTTGTCAGGTATAGGCAGCGAAAGTAGATAACCCACTGGCTTGTGTTTTTCAATTTTACAGGTAGTACAAATCTCACAAGACTGTACATAAGTTTGAATGTCAGAACCCATGTGTGGCCACCAGTAGGATCTCTTTGTTAGTTCTAGAGTCCTTCCTATACCTGGGTGACCTGCTAGGTAAGACTCATGCATAGATTTGAGAATATTCTTCCTCAATGAAGGAGGTACATACAGCTTATCATTTTTATAATATAAACCATCAACGTGTTTTTGTAACAAGTGTTTGGGTAAAGTAATATCTTTTTGTTGTTCATCCAGAAGAAACGAGTCCTCATTGAAAGCTATCCCAAGAGTCTCCTGAAAGCAGTGTTCTGGTAATATAGTCCCATAAGGAGTTTGTTGTTTAGGTTTTTCAGGTAGTCTCGAAAGGATGTCAGCTTTCTTGTTTTTGGAGGCGGGTCTATAGGTTATGGTAAATGAAAATCTTGAAAAGAAAAGACTCCACCTCACTTGTCTGGATGTTAATGTTCGGTGAGTCTTAAGATATTGGAGGTTCCTATGGTCTGTATATATTTGAATAGGTATGTCAGTACCCTCTAGGAGGTGCCTCCAATGTTCCAAAGCTGATTTCATAGCGAGCAGTTCCTTCTCCCCTATATGGTAGTTGAGTTCTGAGGAAGTTAGTACTCTTGAGTAAAACGCAATTGGGTGAATGGGTTCTTGAGGTGAAGGTCTCTGAGAGAGTATGGCACCAATGGCATAATGTGATGCATCAACTTCTAGAATATACTGAAGATTGGTTTTGGGGAAAGACAATATTGGTGCAGTTGTAAAACAAGTCTTTAGGTATTGGAATACTTCATTTGTTGATTGTGTCCATAAGAATGGAGTATTGTTTTTTGTTAAATCAGTTAAAGGTTTTGTTATACCTGCAAAATTTTTTATGAATTTCCGGTAAAAGTTGGAAAAACCAAGAAATTTCTGAATGTCTTTTTTTGTTTTTGGTATTGGCCAATTTTGTATGGTAGAAACCTTGTCATTTTGCATTGAAATTCCTTGTGGTGTGATATGATAACCCAAAAATGTGATATCCTGAGAGTGAAATATACATTTCTCTAATTTCACATACAGTTGATGTGCTTGTAACCTAGAGAGTACAGTTCTGACTTGTCTAACATGTTCTTCAAAGTTGGATGAATAAATCAGGATATCATCCAGATAAATGACCATGGAGATGTCAAGTAAATCCCTGAAAATGTCATTTATGTATCTTTGAAACGTGGCAGGGGCATTACAAAGCCCAAAGGGCATAACGGTGTATTCGTATAACCCATATCGGGTTCTGAAGGCAGTGAGCCACTCATCACCTGGTCTAATTCTTATGAGGTTATACGCCCCCCTTAGGTCAAGTTTTGTAAATACAGTTGCACCTCGCAACCTCTCAATCAATTCAGGTATTAAGGGTAGAGGGTAGCGATTTTTTTATAGTTCTCTTATTTAATTCCCTGTAGTCCACAATTGGACGTAGAGAATGGTCTTTATTTCTAACGAAAAAGATACCTGCTCCTGCCGGAGAGGTTGAAGGTCTTATGAACCCTTTTCGGAGATTGTCATTTATGTATGTTTTTAAATGTGACAATTCAGATTCTGATAATGGGAATATGTGCCCATATGGTATGTCAGATCCAGGAATTAAGTCAATTGGGCAATCATATGGCCGATGGGGTGGAAGTGATTCAGCCTCTTTTTTACAAAATACTAATTCAAAATCTGTATACTCTTTCGGGATTTTAGTTTCAGTGATCGTTAATAAGGGTATATGTGGTAAACAGGTGGTCTTACAGTAGCTGGAAGTAAATTGTATGTTATTAGATTCCCAATCTATTGTTGGTTGATGTAATTTTAACCATTGTAACCCCAATACAAGTGGGAATATGGGTGATGACAACACATCGAATGTAATATATTCATGATGGTTGTTTTGTGATATAACCTTAATGGGTACTGTTTGGTGTGTAATAGGCCCAGATTCTAGTTGTTTACCGTCAATGAGACGCACTAATACAGGCTTTTGCTTTTTAACAAGTGGAATTTTATTCAACAATACAAGTGCAGAATCTATATAGCAAGAATATGCCCCAGAATCGATTACAGCTTCAGAACACAGGCGGTGGTGGTCCCACTGTAAAGAGACGGGAATAAGACAGTTTGTTACCCGAGTGTTAGTTAATTTCAGGGTTAACTCATTGTCTGTTTTCTTACCCTTTTTAACTCTTTTAAGTACTGGGCAATTTGAGACATCATGATCCTTTGATGCACAATATAGGCATAAATGATTGAGTCTACGTCTGATCTTTTCATCTGAATTTAAAGGTCCTTTAATGGTCCCTATATCCATAGGTTCTTCTGTACCCTTTGTATTCTGCAGTGTTGCTCTTGAGTCATGATATCTGTTATTGGTGTCATGGGAAAACTTCTCCTGTTTCCTCTCTCTAAGTCTGTGATCTATCTTTATACTTAACTGCATTAAAGCTTCTAAATCATCTGGTAATTCTAATCTGGCAAATTCATCTTTAATAGGTTCTGATAAACCTAATCTAAATTGGCTCTTTAAGGAAACCTGATTCCATCCAGAATCTATTTGCCAGATTTTAAACTCTGAAATATAATCCTCCACAGCCCTTTTATTCTGTTTTAAACCTCTGAGTTTATGTTCAGCTGTACTCTGTCTGTGTGGATCTTCATAGAGAGAGGATAATGAACTAAGAAAATTATCAAAAGAATTAATTATTGGATTATTTTGTTCATAGAGTGAATCTGCCCAGACACGGGGTTCACCTCTTAGATAAGATATCATTGTTAAAACCTTAATTTTATCATTAGAAAAAGTTTTAGGTTTTAAAGTGAAAAATAATGTGCAAGCATTGATAAATTGTCTGAATTGTTTCCTGTCTCCACTAAACTTGTCTGGTGGACTCACAGGTGGTTCTGGGGAGGAATCAGTGTGTTGGTGTGCTGGGGTTAGGCCTTCTTTGATGATATTTTTTAAAGTCTGGTTTTCTATCTGTAAATCTCTAAGACCCTGATTTAATTGATCAACCTTTTGGCCTAAGGTTACCACATAGTTTGAAAGTTCCACAGGATCTATCACACTTAATCTTGTTATTTTTTGGCTTGGTATTCTGTAACAATTCAAACAATCTTCCTTAGAAAACATATAAAATATGTCAGCATTTCTCTATCAGAGATAAATGTGTTATCCCAAATGTCTCATAAAAACAATGACTGCTGTAATTATGAATTTAACTTAGGATGTTTTATTTAGCTTATAGTTAACACAGCATATGTGACTTAGATATGCTGTAGTTAACGATTAGCCGGTACAAGTTATCAAGTAAAGCAGGTAGAATAACTTTCACAGTACTTAGCAAATAGACGTCAGATAAATGCAATCAAATAATGTGTTTGAATTCTAAGTTACAATGGTGATAGGTTCGCTTACCAAGCGTGGTCAAAGGATATGCTAACGGCTTGAGAGAGACCAGAGAGTGAGGTGTTTGCTTTGCAGAGCTGAACAAGCAGCGGGAAGTAACCGGAGCCAGATTCTGTAGCGTGGCGTGTGCGGAGGTGATCGGAGCGGCCGTCGGTGACGTCACCCGCCTGTCAGTTGTTGCTCCGGAGCAGAGGTATGGAGTCAGAGAGAGAGATGTCCAAAACGAAGTCCGGAGGTAATTATTTCAGCAGGAAATACTGCCAAATAAATAAGAAGAGAGTTCCTCAGGAGTCAACTTGATTAAAGAAGTAGTTCTAATCCTAGAAGGAGTAGAAAGGCTAGTAACCAGGTGAGATCCTTAATACCAAGCAAAGGTATTAGGAAAAGGCGTTCCTTATAAAGGATAAGTGAATTGAAAAGGAGGCCAAAAAGATTAACCCTATACAGAGAGGAAGGTTGTTACAGTACCTTAGGACAAAAACGTGTTCTAGAAGTAACCTAGAATATTACCTTATACATCATCTGATTTTCTTGGGCCTGTTGTTGGTAATTTACTGAAGAAAACATTTATAATAATGAGACCTAGCGGATATTTGCTACAGTAATAATTTTTGTCTCTTTTAAATGCTTACAATACACTAGGGGGTAGATTTACTAAGTGTTGGGTGGACGTGATTCGCTGTAGCAAATCATGTCCGCCCGACATCGCACAAGCATTAAAGGGACAGTCAAGTAAAAAAAAACTTTTATGATTTAAATAGGGCATGTAATTTTAAACAACTTTCCAATTTACTTTTATTACCAATTTTGCTTTGTTTTCTTGATGTTGTTAGTTGAAAGCTAAACCTTGGAGTTTCATGTGCTAATTTCTTAGACCTTGAAGGCCGCCTCTAATCTAAAAGCATTTTGACAGTTTTTCACCACTAGAGGGAGTTTGGTTATGTATTTCACATAGCTAACATTGATTTCAAGCACGTGAAGAAGCTCCTAGGAGTCAGCACTGATTGGCTCAAAATGCAAGTCTGTCAAAACAACTGAAATAAGGGGGCAGTTTGCAGAGGCTTAGATACAAGGTAATCACAGAGGTAAAAAGTACATTATTATAACTGTGTTGGTTCTGCAATACTAGGGATTATCCACATTTTTAAACAACAACAATTCTGGTGCTTACTGTAACTTTAACATTGCACAAGCATTTCTTGTGAAATGCTTGTGCAATGCCGCCCCCTTCAGTGGGTGTCAATCATTCGGATCGGATTGGGATGATTGCAGTTTTACCACTGCTGCTTCTTAACTCATGAAAGTTTAATTTTGACTAGACTATCCCTTTAAGTCCTTCCTAATTTAAAGGCCAATGTTTTTTTCAACTTAAAATATTCAATAGACACACACATACCTCCCAACATTTCAAAATTCAAAAGAGGGACCCCCGCGGCAAAAGTGTGATATGTGGTGGGCAGGAACCGGGATTGGGCTTAAAAATATCATAAGACCAAAGTAATATAAATAAAATTCTAAATAAAGTCATATCTTTTAATATTTTTAGGCAGCAAATCAAACACAAGCTCAAACCACTGGTATAGCTATGTGAGCTCTGTATTTAATTAGCCTTTGCAGAGACAGTGCTAAATATTTTTATCTTAATTGGACATTTAATAATAGATTCTTTAAAACTGCTCTCTGCATTCCCCATTAATATTCTAGATTCTGGGCTTTAAAGTCAGCAAAAATGCACAGTAACACAAGCTACACATATACATGTACACACACTCAAATACACAGAAACAGACACTGTCATGAGATGCAGGACACAGTATAGAAGGTACAACGCTATTTTATTGCAGAGCATGGAGGTATACATCTGGTACAATACATCTCACTTAGTAACTGTGACATAGACAATAACGGACCTAAACCACGCCCCCATCCAGTGACGTCACTTCCCACTCTCATCACATCTTCCCCCTTTTCAAAGGACAAAACATAAAAAAAAAATTATTTGAATACATCTAATAACAAGGTATACAACAACAGTTTTGTAATGTATATAACAAATAACAAGTTAAAGAAAATATCTGTATAAACAACATGTATTGGGGGCGGAGTCTGGCCACGCAGGAAGATGGCCGCACATTAGGAGGACTCCTAATACCCATATAGGTTAAAAGCTTTTTATATGGCTTAGTTCCTTTCCCAACCCCTCCAAACCCAGAGGCTTTCTATGTGTTAAGGGTGAGGACACCGCTGCTTGTTCATTTCACACACCTCATTGCAAACACAGAGCTCTAGCACCAAGAACAGACCGCGAAAATTTTCAGGCCGTGAACCAGCCATATCAAGGACTACGCAGCGGCAGATTCCCTACAGGCTCATAAGCAGAAGGGACAAGGTGAGGAGGACTCTGACGATCTGTTAGCTGGAAGAGAGTCCCAGACTTGAGAAAAAGGTGCATTAAGCACTGATCTGCTAAGGGGTGAGACGTAAGCACACTTTGAGAGTTGCGGCGAAAATACAACAGAGCCGATATAAAGACACAGCCGGTCACTCGCACAGAGAGGGAGCTGTTGCCTCAAACATCCAAGCGGTAAGCAGACACCATACATAGTGTACTAGAAACACTTACCCTGCATCGCAAATAAGCCGGGCTGCCAGGGAACTGCTGATGCTATAAGTGACCGATTAATTACATGAAAAGGGTGCTTCCCACGTGGCGCACTCCTCTGTCTTCCCCTCCTGATATTACTAAGGCCTCTTGAGCACACACAGAACTAACTGTAAGTGAACAGTGATGGGGTTGATGATCCACAACACAAGGGGATATTTTTTCAAGTCAGAGAAAAGGGGCGTACTCTTCTTTCGAAGCTTATAAGAAATGTCAGGCAGCTTGATCCCTATCTAACTGCAGGGAGGCCCAATATATGAAACACCTCGCACACCTGGGGTGGTTATTATAGCTACCGGTCAGTAGGAGAAATAATAACATTATACAACAAAGGGTCACATCTTTCAAGACAGAATACAGTCCTCTGCCTTACTTAACACACTTTATGGGATGCCTAATAAAAGGCAGAATAAGTCTGGTAAACTCCATACCTCCAAAACACTGAATCACTACTTAAAGCCTACAGAGCAAATATCTGTCACTCCCACAGAAGATATGGCTACTAAACAACCTAGCACGTCTACCCTGGGGCAGCAGGAGGAGGCTCCCCATGCTTCATATGTAACTAAGGGAGACATTCAACATCAACATCTATCCTCTAAGGAGGACATTCAGGGAGTTCTTCAAGAAATGAGGAGCCTATTTGGCGATCTTCGCAAAGATTTAAGCGCCCTAGATCGTAGAGTCACCACCCTGGAGGAAAACCAGTCTCCTTCCTCAACCACACTCCAAAATCATACAATCGAATAGCAGGGTCAGGCGGATAAAGTCCACTATTTAACGGAAAAAATGGAAGATTTAATACACTGTATCATCACTTCCTCCCATGGGTTGGAAAGGACAGCTGTATAATCTGCTGGCTGCCTTGTTTGTACAGAAGCTGTTTATGACACTTGTTTAATACAGACTGAAATTTATATTGCTATTTCATGGCTAAAAACAAAAATACCTTTCTATTTTCTTATTCACCTCATCTGGCATAAGAAAAATACACAATACAGGGAGAAAAACATGTGTCTTGGGTTGTAAATGTTTTAATTGTGGTTTAACATCAAACAGGATAAGGGCCAGCATGTTATAGAGGCAGTGAAGACAGGGGACATAGGGTCACAATCTGTGAGACAAGCTGAGCAATTTAGTGCAGGAGCAGCAGTGCCTGATGTTAAACTCACACATGCAGAGGTTATAGGCCCATATGGTCTAGAGCAGGGGTCAGCAACCTTCGGCTCACAGATGTTTTGGAACTACATTTCCCACGATGCTGAGACACTCTTTAGGCTATCTGAGCATCATGGGAAATGTAGTTACAAAACATCTGGGAGCCGAAGGTTGCTGACCCCTGGTCTAGAGCAACTGACATACTACATTAAGTGTTATGCTTCAGGGCCTGAGCTCTATATAAACAGTAGTGAGGCATTACTAGACTTGTTCAAGTCTCTTAATTCTGTGTCTGGAACCAATAATATCTCAGGTACAACCCTGGGCTGATAAGGATAATCTCTTGCATACATTTTCTGGCTTCTGAAGGTTTTTTTTCCCCGTAATTTAGTGTTTTTTTATTTTTTTGTAACTTAGCGTTTATTTTTTTTTGTAGTTTAGTAATTTTTTTTTTTTTTTTTTAAATAATTTTTTTATTGAAGTTAAAAGATATATCATTACAACAAGACCTCGCCCTAAGGCCAAAGTTACAACAAAGAGGTTAATACATTGTCTATCCAAAGGTGTTATTGAGAAAGCAATGTGCACATACAGCAATAAAAAATACATTTCAAGTCTGGTTATGAAGATAGACAGTATCTTAGGCGAGATAAAATAGAACTTCCTTTTATATTATAATGTCAGCGTATGAACTCCACATTGTCAGAGTATATGAATATTATGATGAATATTACATATGTGTACATATATATATATATATATATATATATATATATATATATATATATATATATATATATATATATATATATATATTTTATACACTGTATATGTTAGATGAGACCTCAGGATTAATTGAACATGAGTTTGTTGAACACAGCTTCTAATACACGTCTATCAGGATTGACGATCAGTAGAGCCTTTTTGAAGCATGACCCCTGTAGTGTAAAACACACAAACATTTCTTTTCTAAAGGAAATAGCTCAGTGACCCTATTCATTTGACTATATATGCAGATTTTTATAACTTCAGAACATTTGGTGAGGTGAGAAAAGAATGTGTTCAAGGACCCCTTTGGAATTTGACACGTGTGATACAACAGTTCTATCTCACTGAATCTCTATTTGAAGAAGTACTGCAAAACCCCCTCATGGGGGAAGGTGACACAAATAAAATTAAATACATTTTGCAAGGGGAACAATGCCAGTTTTCCATGTATGTTTGGAATGATTCATGATATATATATATTAAAATTAAGCACATTGTATTAGGTGGATGATTGCTGCAGGGGATATTTATATAGGAAATAAATTCAGATATACATAGAAATGATATATATGTTTTGAAAACACAAAAGATCTTACTTAGCCTCTGTGTGTTTAAGAACATGAATAGATGTTTATGGACCTGAAGAGAAGTGATCATTAACATTTATTTTTATTTCAGATCTACATAAACAGGATTTATGTATTCAGGAAGAAATACACAGAAATATTACATACTACATCTGGGTGAATGCAGTATATCAGGAGTTTTAAATACTACTAATCTGGAGATATAAAAATAAGCTGTTATTTGCAAAGAAATGCCAGAATACTGATACAATTATAATGCATTTTAAGCTAATAATTAACAGTGTTAAATTATTTTAATATAATGTTAGATATATGTGATGTCTCATATCAAAACGATCAGGAAATTAATCTGATGCCGCTTCACCTATAATTGATATTGGGAAAGACTGGTGCAAGACATTATGGCAGTTATTATACATTTTAAAGAAAGATGTTTTAATGTATAACTGTATTTCTTTGTCATGCTGCATTTATTTGTACTGTCTAATTATAATGCTGCCACCCGGTGTTGCCACGAGAGAACTACAGCCAGAAAGATTTTTGGCTGTTGGAAATGGAATATCCAGTTATCCAATAGAGGGACAAGGTTTCGAAGGGCCACCCATATTTCACACCAATGATTACACTAATAAGTTGTATAAAGAAGGAAGGAGAGACACTGGTCTTAAAAAGGTTTTTGTAACTGACTGAAACTGTTTTGCGTGGGACACAGTCAAACTATAAAAACAAAGTGGGCCATACTCTCCTATTCCATTGCAATTACACTTATTTTATATGAGGTGTGAAAAATCTTGAAGTTGGATATCATTTTGGGAAGTTGGATATCATTTTGGTAACGTATATATATATATATATATATATATATAGAGTATAAGAAAAAAAAAGACTGCTAATTACATGTGATATTTTAAAGTCACTGCAGTTTAAAGATAAGTTATATGCATAGTCAATTTGTATTTAATAGATTTAAAGAAACAGTGTGTTTTAGTTAGCATTTCACAGCCTATATATATATTGTTTAAATCTGCGTCTGATTGGCTAAGTAACTCATCTATACAAGTTCTGATATTGTCAGTTAATTTTGTATTAGGATAAATTGCAATTAAATAGCAGAATATATATATATTATCCTATTGTTTTATAAACACTGTTTAGAATTATATTGCTTGGATGTTAAAGGTTTTTAGTCCCATTGTGTTAAATAAATAAAAGGCTGAATTGTGAAGGTATATTTTCCTGGGTTTTGTAAGAAGGATAGCATATCTTAAGAGTTGGTTTTAACGCATATAAATTTTGTTTCATTTCCTTTTATTGCGAATATACTTCAATATGTTTATGGATATTAACTAAATAAAAGAATTCAGATATTTATATTAATTGTATGGTCTAGTAGATGCATGGTTGATTAGGGTTTCAATTTTTAAGGAAAATTAATATTATTGTGTTTGCAACCCTGCCATAAACTTATATATTATTTGGATAGCACTACTAAGATTTTCATAAATATACTGACATAATAATTGGAGGCACTGCTGAGATTTAATAATATCCATCATAATTGATATAATATATTTGTAAGTAAACAGAAATTATTATAAAAGAGAAAAAAAAAATCATATTTCGATATTAATATTTTGAAGATATATTTTTTTTTTTGAAAAGTTGAAATATTAATTTTCATATTTCGAGATTGAAATTAATATCTTGAAATATTATTAAAGATTAATTTTGAAAAATTAATAAAAATATTAATTTTTCATATTTCAAAATTAGTCAAAAATATTGATTTTTCATATTTTCAAAGTTAATCAAAAATATTAATTTTTCATATTTTGGAATATTAATTTTTCATATTTCAAAATTAATAATATTTTTTTTTTTAAATATAAAATTTTTCCTTCTCTCTTTTTATTGGCAAAAATTGTATTAGCGTTTTAGTTTAACTAAGTACTAAACCAATATAATAATGTCTGTAGCCAGAAGTGACTCATTTAATTCTATACATAGCAATGAAATTGGTCCCATAACCATACCTATTACTAAAGGTCAGGTCCTTAAGAAAGATATCTTAAGTTACCTTAAAGGGAAGTTTAATATCGCGGGTGAATTAAATGATTTTATAGATACGCTTGAAACTAGGGCTAAAAATATTACCGTTAATAATAATATGTGGAATGAAGAGAATGAATTCTTCCAGGAATTATTAATGATTAATCAATGCAAAGCTCCCAAAAAGCGAGACGAACTAATACTAAAATCTTGGCCCCTTTTAATATGCATAATTGACGAAATGTCGTTTTGTGTCACAGACAAACGATTGCAAATACAGGAGCTAGAAAATAGTATTCGTTCCTCGCGCAGACGCGAAGAGGGTTTAAAAATAGCTAAAAATAAAATGGATGAATTTGCCCAAAACCTAGCCACCTTAGATAAGCACAATATGGACTTAATCGCGCAGATACAAGATTTAAATAAACAGCTTGCGCAAAGCCAGAGAGAATTAAGCGATTTAAAAAGGTCATATCGCCATAATGAAAACCCCTATATTAGCAGTGAGAATAATACAGATAATGCTAACTCCTTTAGCGAACGCGTCAGGGACGAGGTACGAAAATATATAGAACAACATAGACAAATGACCCCTAACGGGTCAGAAGTAGATTTCCCAAATAGACAATCCCCTCAGGATGTAAATCCAGAGGACAGCTGTAGCGCAGCTGATGCGGGGGAGGGAAACTCTAACAGAGAATCCCAAAATAAGTCTGATAAAGTCTATGATTCCCATAAAATAATCACCTTCGTACAACGTGCAGTACCTATATTCTCCAATAAGGGAACAACATCTGTAATTGATCATTTACAGGCTTTTGAAAATGCGTTAGCTATAATGAATGTTACAAGTGAGAAATTGAAAATTGAATTTCTGCCTTGGGTATTTGACAGTAAGCATCACAAATTCTTTGCTTCACTAAAGGATATGAATATTCATTCCTGGTGTTACAGAAGCATTAGTTATTTTGTTGTGAAGAGCTTATTTCCCAGCAGCAATGCCTGAACCAGCAAGCCAGCGCCTAAGAAGGGCTCCAAGAAAACTGTAACAAGTTTCATTTCATAAAGAGTTAACTCTTTTTTTTCAGCTTTTAGAAACTATTGTCTAATCACCTCTGGAGCCAGACTGCTAATTGATAAGATGAACTTGTAAACTTGTTATCTTAAGTACTGTAATCCTATTGTGGCCTGTCAAAGGACAGTGCTCTCTATCTAAATGTGTGATGGGGGATTTTGTGCTTCCCCCCCTCTCCCCCTGGGAGTGCCCTGTGTGCATGTAACCTTAATAAAAAGCAGGCTGGGCATCCCAGTCCTGAGTTCTTGTTTGACCCTCAATCGCAGCGTTGACTCGTTTTTGTGGGCAGAAGGGTATCCTAGCTGTACTGCAGCTAAGGGAGATTATTCTATATTTGCGAGACTCATATAGAATACTATGGAAAGCAGCTTCTCCCCTCTTTAGCAATAGGGATCCAGGCTACTAAGCGGTCCATCTCTCAGCGAGACTAAGGGTAACCGTAACATTTGGCGGCAGCGGCGGGATTTTCCTGGATTTCCTAGGAGAGGTACAGAACGGATGGAGAGCGCTTACGAAAAATTGAAGCGTACAACCCTAAAGGATTTACTTGAAAGCAGAGGGGGGTACGCCAGCAACCGGCCGAGGAGAGAGCTGATCGCAGAATTGACCGAACTGGATCAGAGCTTCACAATGGCGGAAACACCGACCACGATTAGTGACGAAAAAACCAGGATTGTTCGGGAAAGGCTCTCATTATACGGGCCGAACCCCTCCATGGAATTGGTACAGCAGTTGATGGCGGAGGCGGACGAGGATATACGAGAGACTCGAGCCCACGAACTCAACCTAGCGAACGCACACCGCAATGCTGAAGCCCCGCAGGTAATCATCCCTGTCGAAAATGCTGGGAGGCCCAAGATACCCTATGCGGCATTTCGACCCTTCCTAGAGAGCGAGACAGGGATTGATGAATATTTGGCGGACTTCGAAAGGCAATGTGCCCTGCACCAGATTCCCAACAGAGAGTGGCCCACGATATTGTCTGGGAAACTATCCGGGCGAGCCCTGGAAGCCTTTCGTACTCTGGGTGCTGAGGAAGTGACACAGTATGAGCTAGTTAAGGAGACACTGTTGCGACGGTACGCTGTAACTCCGGACACGTATCGCCGACAGTTTCGGGGCACGGAAAAGAAGCCTAACGATACCCATATGGAATGGGCGCACCGAATGCGGAGAGCGGCAAATCACTGGCTGAGCGGAAGTAAAGCGGTGACTGGGGAGGAAATTTTACAATTGTTTCTCTTAGAACATTTTTATAATGGCATGGAACAGCAAGGGAAGGAATGGCCGAGAGACAGGCGGCCTTCTACCTTAGAAGAAGCAGCCAAATTGGCCGATGAACATTATGACTCCCGTCTTCACGAACCCATGAACTACCGAGCTCCAGCACGGGTCGAACCCAGAGAGGTTTACCGTGCACCCCCTCGTGCTGAATTCCGAGCCCCGGTGCCCACAGGGCCCGTCCGACACTCAGGACCACCCAATAACAGCTCTGAGCGTCCCAGACCGACTTGCCACCGATGCAAGCAACCAGGGCATTTCATGGCTAGCTGCCCCCTTAATACGCACCAGACACCCAGGAATTACAATTACCCCTCTGGGTCCTATCGTCCGGCCCGGGCCCTCTGTGTTAACCAAGAGGCCCCTATGGAGGGATATGTGGGGCCGCTTCACGAGGCAGACCCTGTATATGCTGCCTCAGATAACCGCCAGCACCATCGGCAGAGGGTATGGCTCGAGGGGCGATCTACCGAGGGATTGCGAGACACAGGGGCTACTATCACGCTGGTACAGAGTCATTTGGTGCCAGAGCACAAGCGATCTGGACAGACTGTGGCCGTTAGAGTGGCGGGGGGGGATGTGTACAAAATTCCAACAGCTAAAGTGCATCTTGATTGGGGAGCGGGAAAGGGGGCTGTGAACGTGGGCCTAATGGATAATTTACCTGCCGAAGTACTACTGGGCAACGATTTGGGCCCCATGACTTCTGCCTATGCTCCAGTATGCAACAACGAGGCGGACCCAGTGACTACACGGGCCCAAGCCCGGACGGAGCGAGAGCTCTCACCAGTGCGGGAGACACAGGTAAGACCTACCCCGACCTTGCCTGACAGGTTAGGCCCCATACCCTGGGACACCCCAGATGCCTTCGAGGCAGAGTCTAAGACTGACCCGACCTTACAAAAGTACCGGGAACGAGCAGAGACCGGAGGGGGCGGGGCAGATAACGAAACATTCTTATGGGAAAAAGGGAAACTATACCGCTGGACAGAGAAAAGGGGACAGCGTAGGCGACAGCTGGTAGTGCCCCACAAATACCGTCAAGAAATCCTCAAAATAGGCCACGACATCCCCTTAGCAGGCCACCTAGCCGTTACCCGTACCCTACACCGCATTACTCACACGTTCTTTTGGCCAGGGGTGCACGCTGACGTTAGAACTTACTGTAACACCTGCGATGTGTGTCAACGAGTAGGAAGGCGAGGCGATCACCCTAAAGCCCAGCTAGTAAATATGCCCATTGTAGAGGAACCCTTCAGCCGGGTTGCTATTGACCTAGTGGGACCACTGGCTACCCCTAGTCCCTCCGGTAAGCGATACATTCTTACCGTAGTGGACTACGCTACCAGGTACCCAGAGGCTGTCGCCCTATCCAACATACAAGCGGATACGGTAGCGAATGCACTAGTACAGGTGTTCTCCCGGGTAGGATTTCCAAAAGAAATCCTATCCGACCGAGGCACCCAATTTACGGCTGAATTGACCCAACAACTCTGGCAGGTTTGCAAAATTAAGTCCCTCCTAAGCTCCCCATACCACCCCCAGACGAACGGGCTGTGTGAGAGGTTCAATGGGACCCTCAAGCAAATGCTCAAGACGTTCACTCAGGAATACCGAGACTGGGAACGCTTCCTGCCGCACCTCCTATTTGCTTATCGGGAGGTGCCCCAGGAAACGACAGGGTTCTCTCCCTTCGAGTTGCTCTACGGAAGAAAGGTACGGGGACCCCTAAACCTGATCCGGGAGCACTGGGAGGGAGAGATGGAGGCTGACGGTGTCCCAATTGTGCCATACGTGCTGGAACTCAGGGACCGAATGGAGCAATTAGCCAAATCCGTGCGGGCTAATCTCCAGTTGGCCCAGAGAAGACAGAAAGTATGGTACGATCGGGGGGCCCGAAAGAGAATCTTCACCATAGGACAAAAGGTGTTAGTACTTAAGCCGGTGAAGACAGACAAATTGCAGGCGTCCTGGCAGGGTCCCTACCAGATCGTAGAGAAAAGGGGAGACACCACTTATGTGATAGCTAGCTGCCACGACAACAATCTTAGAAAGACATTCCATGTAAACATGCTCAAGGAATATTTTGAGCGACCAGAGAACGTGACGGCCGTATGTTGTTCCCCTCAGGAAGACCCCGACAGTTTACCCATTCCAGACCTATTAGAAAAGAGCCTCCCCACAGGTATAGTGGCGCAGGTTCAGATAGGGGACCGACTTAGCCCCACTGAAAGGGAGCAGCTCAACCAACTCCTCCAGTCCAAACACCTCACCTTCTCCCCGAAGCCAGGGTACACTACTTTAACCACCCACCAGGTAGATACTCCGGGACAAGCTCCCTTGCGCCAGGCTCCGTACCGAATCCCCGAAGCAGTTAGGACAGGAATGAAGAAGGAGATCGATGAGATGCTCCAGCTCAGGGTAATTGAGCCCTCCGATAGTCCCTGGGCCTCCCCAGTTGTCTTGGTGCCCAAGAAAGATGGGACCACCCGGTTCTGCGTAGACTATCGGAGGCTCAATGAAAATACCGTGACGGACGCTTACCCTATGCCCAGGGTAGACGAGCTACTCGATCGTATAGCCAGGGGAAATTACCTGACCACTATTGACCTCTGCAAAGGTTACTGGCAGATTCCCCTGGCCCCGGAGGCTATCCCCAAGTCGGCATTCGTCACCCCATTCGGCTTATATCAGTTTAGGGTAATGCCGTTTGGGATGAAGAATGCCCCAGCTACATTCCAGCGCTTGGTGGATAGGCTCCTGGATGGCTTCCAGAGTTTTGCTTGCGCCTACCTGGACGACATAGCGATCCACAGTGAGTCCTGGGAGGACCACTTAGCTCATGTGGGAATGGTTCTGGATCAGATCCGGGCTGCTGGCCTGACTCTGAAGCCAGAAAAATGCCACTTTGGGATGGCCGAGGTACAGTACCTGGGTCACCGGGTGGGGTGTGGAAAGCAGCGACCAGAGCCGGCCAAAATAGAAGCTGTCGCCAATTGGCCCACCCCCATCACTAAGACTCAGGTCCTAGCCTTCCTGGGCACGGCAGGGTACTATAGACGGTTCGTACCAGACTACAGCACACTTGCCAAACCCCTGACTGACTTGACCAAGAAGAACTTACCTCGACAGGTCCTGTGGTCTCCCCACTGTGAAACGGCTTTCCAGGCTCTCAAAAATGCTCTAATTAACGCTCCTGTCTTGGCGGCCCCAGCCCTTAACAAACGTTTTATCGTCCATACAGATGCTTCCATGTTCGGGCTGGGAGCCGTCCTCAGCCAAGTAGGCGAAGATGGAGGGGAGCATCCAGTTGCCTACATCAGCCGGAAGCTCCTGCCCCGCGAAGTCAGCTATGCAGCGGTCGAAAAGGAGTGTTTGGCTTTGGTGTGGGCATTAAAGAAATTGACTCCCTATTTATATGGTCAGGAGTTCACTCTGGTCACCGACCATAACCCGTTGGTGTGGCTGAACCGGGTCTCTGGAGATAACGGCAGGCTATTACGTTGGAGCTTATCGTTGCAAACCTTCAATTTCACCATTACTTACAGACCTGGGAAACAGAATGGCAACGCCGACGGGTTGTCCAGACAAACCGACCTCAGCCCCGCATAACCAGCGGTCTGGACAGCCTTAGTCTGCCCCGAAAAGGGGTCAGACCGTGTCTGCCAGAGTGTTCCACAGAAAGGGAGCAATGTTACAGAAGCATTAGTTATTTTGTTGTGAAGAGCTTATTTCCCAGCAGCAATGCCTGAACCAGCAAGCCAGCGCCTAAGAAGGGCTCCAAGAAAACTGTAACAAGTTTCATTTCATAAAGAGTTAACTCTTTTTTTTCAGCTTTTAGAAACTATTGTCTAATCACCTCTGGAGCCAGACTGCTAATTGATAAGATGAACTTGTAAACTTGTTATCTTAAGTACTGTAATCCTATTGTGGCCTGTCAAAGGACAGTGCTCTCTATCTAAATGTGTGATGGGGGATTTTGTGCTTCCCCCCCTCTCCCCCTGGGAGTGCCCTGTGTGCATGTAACCTTAATAAAAAGCAGGCTGGGCATCCCAGTCCTGAGTTCTTGTTTGACCCTCAATCGCAGCGTTGACTCGTTTTTGTGGGCAGAAGGGTATCCTAGCTGTACTGCAGCTAAGGGAGATTATTCTATATTTGCGAGACTCATATAGAATACTATGGAAAGCAGCTTCTCCCCTCTTTAGCAATAGGGATCCAGGCTACTAAGCGGTCCATCTCTCAGCGAGACTAAGGGTAACCGTAACACCTGGAATGGGGTAAAACAACAATGCAGAAAAGAATTCGGGCAATATCGCACTAAAACTGCCGCGAAAATAGCGGTATATGGTTTAAAGTGTCGTGCGAATCAGAGTCCAGTCGAATTCCTTTCTGTATTGAAAAATGCGTACAGTATGGCTGAAGATAATCCCAGATTTGATGGCTCAGAATTTGTAAATTTATTTTTTGAAGCATTGCCTACACCCATCAAAATCAACTTAGCTAGAGATTTTGATGAGGACTGCTCATTGGAATGGCTGATCAAAGAGAGTACGAAGTTATACTCTATTCAGCAGTCCAGTGAGCAGGGGGTTAAAAAGGAGTCAAAACCCAAAATTGTGGCAGAAACTAGGGTGTCACCTAGCCCCCTCAATTTGGAGTCTAACAAGAGGACTTATGCAGAGGTGGCCAGTCAAAACAGGCCATCTCCACAGAGGTTTAATTCTGCCCCTCCCCCTACACAGGTTGAGGCGCAGGGAGACTATAACCAAAGTGGGGGACATAATCAGGTGAATAATTACTCACAAAGAGAATACTCACCAAATAATTGGTATCCGCGCAAGGGTAGATACAATAAACGGCGAAGATATTCTCAGGGTAACCAGACACCCCAGGTATATAATGCTCCCCAAAATATCAATACTGAACAAGCTGAACCCCAGGGGCAACCACGCCAGAATAGAAATAGTGGCCCTGATTCTGAGGGAACGCAATGGTCCAGGAATCAGTACAATGGGGCACCAAGAGATAGGCCCAGGGGTAGAGGTAACTTGTACAATCAGGTAGATATGCTGTTTACCCAATTAAATCGGTTGAGCGAACAAATCGCTAATATGAGTAAAAAATCTACGGCTCAGCAACCGAACAATACTTTTTTAGGGGTACAGCCAGTGGTCAGCAGTTGACAACAGGCACAGTCATAAATACTGCAGTATCACCTGAAGGGGAGGGGAGAGATATACAAAATGTAGTAATAAATATCAATGATACTAATCATGTTATCTCCCCACAGACCGGAAACGGACAAATTAGCTGTGACAATGAGCGACATCAGCCGGGAAAAATTAACCAAACTTTTCCTCTGCAGTGTTCTCTTAACATTATTTCCACAGATGCAGTACACAAGAACCCAGCTGACCTTGTCATAGGGGAAACAGGTAGGTATGAAATTTCCTCTGCATCGAATGACACAGCAGATCCAGGTAAAACGTGGCGAAGCCCACAGATGTACAAGAATGCAAATTTTATGTGTGAAATGATAGAAACTGCAGGAAGATATTATGTACTAGTTGAGCTGCAAGATTCAGTCTCCAACCCTATCAGGGGATTAATTGACACTGGGTCACAGGCAACTATCTTATCCCACAGGTACTACACACAGCTAAATGAGCTAACACCCCACAAACCCAAAATAAGAGAATTTGACGGTTCTCTAATAGGTGTTGGGGGTGACTCCCTAAAAGTCTACGGTACTGCCTGGTTAAAATTTAAATTGGGGAACAGGGTCATAAGACACCCTGTCATTATAGTGGATCTGCCAACTGATCGTTTAATTATTGGTAGTGATCTCCTGAAACGATTAAGCACCATAATTGATTGCATAAATAATGTAATTTGGTCGCAAGTTAAACGGCCTATCAATTATGAAAAATCTGGTATATCTCACGCCCGACATAGCTGTCACGTGGTGGAAGAGAAACCAGATGCTGTGGAGATTCATTTCAGAAATAACTCTGTACCTGAAATCACTATTCTACAAATAGATGATCAGACTCCTTTTAGTGGCTCTGATGGTAATACTTTTAAAATTTCGCCTGGAAAGATAGCGAATATTTCCCTAGATAGCGATGTATTAACCATATCACTCCACAAGGGGGATCATAAAATCCCTAAGGGGGGAGGCCACACTCAATACCTCACAGGGATTGAGAGAGTTAAAGAGGATCTATTTATCCCTATACAAGTACATGACCTTGGTAAAACCAAGTATGCTAAAATAAACTTAAAACAGGAAGCTAGCTATATAAGCGAAGGTTTATTAGCGCAAATAGCTGAACCTAAAGTGATTAAATATCTTTCTCCCCAAGACCACTGTGTCAACAGCCTGGATGACAGGTCTGAAAGCTATAACATCACAGCTAAGTGCTTATTATCTATCTCTATTGGTAATAAGTCAGTGAAGCACCTGTTTTTAGTTTTAAATACTCCCCATAATCAAATATACATTGGCAATGATATCTTACATAGATATGCCATACAAATAGATTTGATTAATTCTTGCCTCTGGAGCAGGTTAAAGGGGGACCCTGAAGTATTTCAGGATGAAAATGCAGCCCTGAAATCAAACCAGCAATTGCCATATGCTGTGAATATGCAGGTATCTAGCGATGTTATAATTCCTGCTGGGGCTGATAAATTTCTTTTACCCTTACAGGTAAAGAGAGGGCAGAAATTAAAAACTTCTGAAACACTGATTTGCCTCTCCCATAGAATACAAAATCTGGGTGTCACAGTAACCTACACTCCTATGGTGAATATTGGAACTGTTCCAATACATATTATTGTGCATAACATGACCCCACAGGATATAACATTATCCAAGGGAACTACCATAGGATATGCACTGGAATCAAGTTATTACACTTTTGGATTCCAGAATAATGTAATTGGGCTAATACCTGAAGGATACCTAACTGAAGAACAATTAATAGAACAATCCTTTGCATCCATGCCAGAGGGTCTATTTAATATTCAGTCTATTTATCCCTTCAGCTCAGAGGAAGGCATCTGTAAAATTGAAGAAGCCTCTCTAGTGTTTGATCAGCCAATCAAACAGCAGGATTACCCCAATACCCAGAGTCATGGGAGCAATGTAAACTATAATCAAGGGGATCTCACCTCTAGGTTGGAAGAAGCCTATGAAATAGGACAGCCTGAAATCTTTCCAGGATTTCAGCAAATAGTCGAAGAGCAAATATCCTTAGCTAATGGCTGTTCCAGCGATGATGAACGCCAACAGCTGCGAGAACTCCTGATGGAGTACAAGGATATTTTTGCTAAGGATTCTTATGACTGTGGTACTACAGACTTGCACATTGCAAGAATACAAACAGATCCCGATGCACCACCTGTATTTGTCAAACAATACAGACTTCCCTTAGCCTCATATGATTCTCTTGCAGAGATCATAAGGAATTTGGAAGAAAGAGGTATTATCAGACAGGTGCACAGCTCTTATAATAATCCTATTCTAGGTGTCCTTAAGCCCAATGGACAATGGCGTTTGTGTGCTGACTTAAGACAGCTAAACAAATGAGTATACATGTCTGGCTGGCCTGTACCATACATTGACCAGTGCCTAGCACAAATGCAGGGATCCAAAATATTCACTGCCATTGATTGTGCACAGGGATATTGGACCATAAAGGTACATGAAGAGGACCAATATAAGCTAGCATTCTCCTTCCAAAAGATTCAGTATGCATTCCAGAGACTTCCATTTGGATACATAAATTCCGGACATGAATTTGCTGTATTCATGCATAAGGCTATGCCTGACGCACTGGAAAGGGGGACCTTATCTTATGTTGATGATGTTTTAATCAAAAGCACAGATTTTGAAAAACACATCGCAGAGCTTAAACACGTCCTCAGCCAACTTAAAAGGGCAGGTGTCAAATTATCCCTGCAAAAAGCTCAATGGTGCCGTACTCGTGTAAACTTCTTGGGACATGAAGTTACCTCTGACGGATTAAATCCCCAGAAGAAAAAGGTGGAAGCGATAGTGAATTCTAAAAACCCAACTAACTTAAAGGAATTGAGATCATTCCTGGGTATGACAAATTATTCTCGCAAATTCATTGATAATTATGCGGAATTAGCTAAACCACTACTACTTCTCCTAAAGAAAGAGGTGAAATGGCACTGGAGTGAGTCTCAAGAGACAGCCATCAGAGAGCTGAAGAGAAAACTCACTCAAGCACCTTGCTTAGCGTACCCTGAAGGTGGCAAACCTTTCTACTTAGAAACAGGGTACACAGATGTAAGCATGAGTGCTGTTTTATACCAAAAGCATGATAATTTGAACAAAGCCATTGCTTATGCGAGCAAAAATCTATCCCCAGTAGAAATAAAGTTTAACGATTGCGAAAAAGCCCTCTTATCTACTGTATGGGCTCTACAAAATTTCTGCAGCTATATACAGGGCGAGAAAATTATTGTAGAAACGGCCCACCAGCCTTTGCTATATTTGCAGAGTGAGAGAATAAGAGATGGGAATTCGTCTAATAGCCGCATAACAGCGTGGACTCTTTCCTTACAAGGCTGGCCCTTAGAAATTCGCTACAAGCAGAATAAAAAGAATCCAGTCGCACAAGGGCTTGCTGAGCTCCACGACTGTACTGCTAGAAATCCTGGGGAAGAATTATCAGAAGATGATTTTCTGGAGGAACAATTGCTTTCCCCATATAAAATGTACAATGAGGACCATTGTCAAACATTACCTTGGGTATATGTTGATGGTTGTTCTTACCATGCCACTATTGATAATGAGCGCAGATTAGTCGCTGGCATTGGTATAACGGGGGCAAATGGATTCCCAAATATATCTATAGGTTTCAACATTGGACCAAGATCCAGTCAAGTTGCTGAACTAACTGCTGTTTTCAAAACCATTGAAATGGCTATTGAACATGGTATTCATGAATTTGTGATCATAACTGACTCAAATTATGTGCGTGACAGTTTTGTTGAATACCTGCCAACTTGGAAAAAAAATGGCATGCAGAAAAGCAATAACAAACCAGTCAAGCATGGCAAGTTGTTCTGCGAGATTGATAATCTGGTGGTATCCAACGATTTAACCATACACTGGAAAAAGACCAAGGGTCATTCCAGAGTTCTAGGTCCTGATAAGGAAGGCAATGACCTTGCGGACTCATTAGCCAAACAAGGAGCCATAACTGGAGAACTCCTTAATATTGACCATTTAATGGGTGCAATTCAGGTAGAAGCCATTACCAGAAACCAGGCAAAACAACAGAGTGAGCCTAACTTGGTACAATGGAGTCAGGATTCTCCTAGTGAGGATCTGATCACTAGTCAAAAAGAAGACCCCATTGTAGGCATCTTCTATAAACACATAGAAGATCCTGAAAGCAACCCCATCTCAAAAGATGATTGTATTGGCAAAGAAGATCTGAGAATCTTAATAAAATCTAAATCACAATTCAAGTTACAGGAGGGTTTGTTAATTAGAACCTCCAAAACTGGCATCCAGCAGTGGGTAGTACCCACCAAGTTCAGAGGTCTAATGCTTCAACATGCCCATGATGCTCCCACATCTGGTCATCGCGGGGCCAAACTCACGTATGAAATATTACGTGATTACGCTTTTTGGCCACACATGTTGAAAGATGTTCAAACCTACTGTCAAGGGTGTTTAATCTGCCCACAGTTCCAACCCACTGCACCAACGCATAGAGCGCCATTGCAGAAAAGGGGGATGGTAATGCCATGGTCAGATATACAAATTGATTTTATTGGTCCGGTAACAAGGTCATCAAGAGGTAACAAATACATGTTAACCGTGACATGCCTGTTCACTAAATGGGTAGAGTGCATTAGTGCACCTAACAATAGTGCGGAAACATGTGCAGCATTGCTCATCAACCATGTATTTTCCAGATTTGGTTTGCCCCAAAGAATCGAATCAGATCGGGGGACCCACTTCACTAGCGAAGTAATGACAAAAATGTGGAAAATACTAGGGTTTAAAAGAAAGCTCCATATTGCTTATAGAGCTGCCTCAAGTGGTGGTGTAGAGCGTTACAACCAGTCTATTGTTAAAATCCTCAAAAAGTTTGTGAGTGAAACAGGTAAAGACTGGGATGTAAAACTACCTCTAGTCTTAATGGCATTAAGAGCAACTCCAAGTAGTGCTACCAAGATGTCACCTTTTGAACTGATGACTGGTAGAAGAATGGTTCTACCTCAGCATCTGCTGTACCGTACATCAGACCAAAACTTGATAAATGCTGCCAATACACATCAATATGTGGAAAACCTAAGAAAGCACCTGCAATATGCCTTTGCATTTGCTCAAAGGAATTTAGAAAGAGCCGCAACTGCCACGAAAACCTATTATGATCTCAAAACATCCAAAAAGGAATATGAAATAAATGATAAAGTTTATCTTTATAACTTTGGAAGAGGTCAGGTTAGGGAGAAGAAATTTCTTCCCTCATGGAAAGGTCCTTTTGTCATTACTGACAAAATATCTCCAGTGGCCTATAAAATACGGATCCCCAAAAATGAAGGTTTCATAGATAAATGGGTACATATCAATCAATTGCGGGCATGTCATCCCAGATCCCAACTACAAGTCATAGAGGGAGAATGAAGTGTCATATCCCCAAATGCACTAAAGACATACTGTAATTTAAAGATGCCTAACTGATAAACATGAAAGCTCAAAATAACAAACTTTCTTCATAAGAGACTGTCTATGAGGTATACGGTTGATCCTCATCAAATACCACTGACTTTAAGCCAATTCAAATACATGTGTCCTACATCTATTTGAAGTTGGAAGGGGGATTTATGTCAGAGTATATGAATATTATGATGAATATTACATATGTGTACATATATATATATATATATATATATATATATATATATATGTATATTTTATACACTGTATATGTTAGATGAGACCTCAGGATTAATTGAACATGAGTTTGTTGAACACAGCTTCTAATACACGTCTATCAGGATTGACGATCAGTAGAGCCTTTTTGAAGCATGACCCCTGTAGTGTAAAACACACAAACATTTCTTTTCTAAAGGAAATAGCTCAGTGACCCTATTCATTTGACTATATATGCAGATTTTTATAACTTCAGAACATTTGGTGAGGTGAGAAAAGAATGTGTTCAAGGACCCCTTTGGAATTTGACACGTGTGATACAACAGTTCTATCTCACTGAATCTCTATTTGAAGAAGTACTGCAAAACCCCCTCATGGGGGAAGGTGACACAAATAAAATTAAATACATTTTGCAAGGGGAACAATGCCAGTTTTCCATGTATGTTTGGAATGATTCATGATATATATATATTAAAATTAAGCACATTGTATTAGGTGGATGATTGCTGCAGGGGATATTTATATAGGAAATAAATTCAGATATACATAGAAATGATATATATGTTTTGAAAACACAAAAGATCTTACTTAGCCTCTGTGTGTTTAAGAACATGAATAGATGTTTATGGACCTGAAGAGAAGTGATCATTAACATTTATTTTTATTTCAGATCTACATAAACAGGATTTATGTATTCAGGAAGAAATACACAGAAATATTACATACTACATCTGGGTGAATGCAGTATATCAGGAGTTTTAAATACTACTAATCTGGAGATATAAAAATAAGCTGTTATTTGCAAAGAAATGCCAGAATACTGATACAATTATAATGCATTTTAAGCTAATAATTAACAGTGTTAAATTATTTTAATATAATGTTAGATATATGTGATGTCTCATATCAAAACGATCAGGAAATTAATCTGATGCCGCTTCACCTATAATTGATATTGGGAAAGACTGGTGCAAGACATTATGGCAGTTATTATACATTTTAAAGAAAGATGTTTTAATGTATAACTGTATTTCTTTGTCATGCTGCATTTATTTGTACTGTCTAATTATAATGCTGCCACCCGGTGTTGCCACGAGAGAACTACAGCCAGAAAGATTTTTGGCTGTTGGAAATGGAATATCCAGTTATCCAATAGAGGGACAAGGTTTCGAAGGGCCACCCATATTTCACACCAATGATTACACTAATAAGTTGTATAAAGAAGGAAGGAGAGACACTGGTCTTAAAAAGGTTTTTGTAACTGACTGAAACTGTTTTGCGTGGGACACAGTCAAACTATAAAAACAAAGTGGGCCATACTCTCCTATTCCATTGCAATTACACTTATTTTATATGAGGTGTGAAAAATCTTGAAGTTGGATATCATTTTGGGAAGTTGGATATCATTTTGGTAACGTATATATATATATATATATATATATATATATATAGAGTATAAGAAAAAAAAGACTGCTAATTACATGTGATATTTTAAAGTCACTGCAGTTTAAAGATAAGTTATATGCATAGTCAATTTGTATTTAATAGATTTAAAGAAACAGTGTGTTTTAGTTAGCATTTCACAGCCTATATATATATTGTTTAAATCTGCGTCTGATTGGCTAAGTAACTCATCTATACAAGTTCTGATATTGTCAGTTAATTTTGTATTAGGATAAATTGCAATTAAATAGCAGAATATATATATATTATCCTATTGTTTTATAAACACTGTTTAGAATTATATTGCTTGGATGTTAAAGGTTTTTAGTCCCATTGTGTTAAATAAATAAAAGGCTGAATTGTGAAGGTATATTTTCCTGGGTTTTGTAAGAAGGATAGCATATCTTAAGAGTTGGTTTTAACGCATATAAATTTTGTTTCATTTCCTTTTATTGCGAATATACTTCAATATGTTTATGGATATTAACTAAATAAAAGAATTCAGATATTTATATTAATTGTATGGTCTAGTAGATGCATGGTTGATTAGGGTTTCAATTTTTAAGGAAAATTAATATTATTGTGTTTGCAACCCTGCCATAAACTTATATATTATTTGGATAGCACTACTAAGATTTTCATAAATATACTGACAACATTCTAACAATATTTTACCTAAAACCAAAATATCAGCCTGTGGAGAGTTAACATAAGTATCAGCCACTCTTGGGCTGAGATATATAGGGGGGAAGGGGATATTCAGCAGGTAAGCACCGCTATACGCATAGGGAAAGGGGGTGGGGGGGGAACGGAGCCATATATAAATGTAAGTAGTATAGGATACCTGGATATATCATTCCTTAAGCTTTTATAGATTGACATGTTCGGCAGTGTAACTTATGGTCTAATACTAACCATCTAGACAATTACTGTCACATAGTACAATAGCAGGGTTACCTGGGCCTCAGGCCACCATATAAGCAGGAGTTGTGTATATAAAGTATAATAACCAACATGTTAAAGGGCGCGAGGGCAAAGAATGTTAATCTATATGCACCCATAAATGCGTAAGAGCTTGTAAGTAAATCATGAAGCAGCCACTAAAGCTAATAGGGTTGTAAATAATTAGGAAACTAAGCTAGGTCCAGTAGAACCCCTTACATACAAAACATTAAACTTGAGTAATAGAATTATGAGTTAGTGTATAAACTAGCTAAATTGTCCAGCACGTTGACAATTGGTATCTAAAACATACAGATGAACCTATTGCATATATAATCAATATTAGTGCGATCAGAAGGGCAGCATTTTTCAGAGCCCAGATTACATGTTAACTGTATTGTTGGGTGATTAGCTAGGGCAAAAATATCTATTGAATACTTGGGTATATAGTATAATAGGCGAGAATACGCTTTCAACTGTGAAAAATATGGCCTTATTCATTTATGTAAATAGCATATAAAAACACTATGAATCTCTAATGTGAAGATACAACTAATATAGGCTAAGGAACCTACCTGGGTATGACATATTTATTATTCTATACAAGCTAAGCCTGTAAGTTAACTGACGCAGTCAAATAAACAAGTGTTTAATACCGAGATAAGGTAGTAACGCTGCAGCAATAAAATTTGCACGTATCTAGGTAATACAAGCTGCATTAGTTAGGATTAGATTAGTGGAGATCATAGGAGTCGTTGCTTTTCACTAGTTACAGTGATGTGTCCTACTATTATAAAACTACTAATTGCGTCTTATCTAATAGACATTACAAACATTAAGGACATGTAACACATAGGATAGAACAGAACCCCTGAAAGCTTTACATGAGTGCATGGTAACTGTGGAATTGGGTGGTAGACTAGGGCACAAATATTTATTGAATACCTGGGTATATAGTATGATAGGGAAAAATAAGCTTTCCACTGTGACATGGGGAGACATATTTTCCGTATATCTAAGCATAGCATACAATTATAGAACACCTAGCTTTCTCAGACAGCATTTCAGGCACATCTAAAGGGAGAAACCATTTAGCGTGGGAGCATAAAGGGGCAGCTAGTCTAATGTTTGAAATATCAACTCTGAACCCTGCCTTAATCAAGGTACTAGCTCAGTCTGTGGTGTCAGACTGTTAGATGTGTGTGTGTGACCAGGACCCTAAGGGGAAGCCATAAGTCTCATCTGCTGCTGGTTTAACAACATAACAAACAGTTAAAGCAGATTGTTATTCATGCCAGCTTAAATCTAACATGTGGAAGAAAAATGTATGAAAGATAATGCATCTGTAGGACACACTGACCTAAATAACTCAGTAACAGTATGCAAACACTTCGTTAGAAATCACATAAATTCGATATAAGTCTCTAATAAACATATAGGAGGAGGCAACTTGCAAGTATCAACAGGGTAGTGACATATTGTAATCAATGAGGGCAAAAATATTGCCAATTTGGAGCCACAAGTGTCCAACTAGGTCCCTGGATAAGAGGCAATCCCTGAACATAGTGGCAGTCACTGATCTCTCCATAATCACCCCACACCACTCCTGTGAAGTGAGTCTATACCCGTTGTGTCGACTGAACAGACTAGGGCAGAAATCAGTGGCACACCATTTCTCCGGTCAGTGAGGTGGAGAGCATCTGCCATTGTGGTCGGTAAAATCCGCCTCTCATAAGGTATTTGAGCAACTAACATGTCATAAGTGCTGGCAGGGAGGCTGTTATCGGGTGCGTTATGGATACAATCCCAGTGGACTGAAATACCAAGCGGTATGCGCTGCTGCTGAAAAGGGTTCTTTAGCCAGAGCTCGGCACCCAGTACTCTTACCGGCAAAGTTTTCAAACGTGTGGGAGAGCTGTTAGGCAAGTTACGGTCCGCGCTCGTTCTCCTAATCAGTAGGTGAGGCGTCTTAAGCTTGCTTTCACTGCGAAGTTCAGCTAGGGACCATTCTGACATTGTAGGGACGTGCGCTGTACTTATAATGCTGTCGGGAAGAAACGGAGCTCCATATTCCAGCAACATGTCTCCCAAAACTGCGGCAGAAATACTCGGCTGAGGGGGAGGGTAGGGCACTACCATCACGCCATCCTGAAGTAACTCGGTCTGTGCGCCCTCAGGCCGCTCACCAGGTACATCATAGTCAGTGATACCTCCCATCGTCGATCGCAGCGTGGCAGAGATATCAAGGAAGCAGCTTTCCATCTGCTGTTCTAGGTTTTTCAGCAGAGAATGAAGAAGCGCACTATCCTCCATTTTGCTAAGAGCTTTCGATTACAGCCAGAGTTAGAAGTAGCGACTGTAGGCCCAGACACCTTCCTCCAGTATAAAGCGAAAAATATTCAGTTAGATGCAGAAATTTGCTTAGATACAATATCTGTTGCTGACAGGCTGACTAATAACAGCTCATTTGTATATTTAAGTCAATCTTTAATTAAGATATTAGCATTTTTCCTATGTTGAGGCCCAGGAGCTCTAGCAATGCACATCTGCTCACTCCGGACGTTGGCTCCGCCCCCCAGTTTAGTAATTTTTAATAAGGTTAAATAGTAGATTTAAATAATTTTCGTAGGGTTAGGCTTTTTTTAATATGTAATTTAGGTAATTGAATTGGTAGTTTAACTTAAGTGTAGTATAATAGTTAGGGCAGGTTAATTAATAGTTTAAAAATAGTTCATTTTAATTCTACAGGTAAGTTTAAATTTATTTTAAGATACGGATGTGGTAATTTTAATTTAAAGTTAGCGGCTTGTTAGGTTTAGGGGTTAATAGCTTCATTTAGTTTATGGCGATGTGGGGGGTTCAGGCCCGGCGCTTGCATAAAGGCAGGCTTGGCAGCCGACTTAGAACGCCCAAGCAGGGGGGGGGGCAATCTTGGAGAAAAAAAACACTGATATTTTTTATACATTTGTTTTTATTTTATTTAGTGCACCTCATAATCATTTGCTGCAGAGGAGGCAGGAGCGCATTAAAGAAAGGTGCGATTCACAATCACAGTTTTTTTTATATTCCTTAGGTCGCATGCTCTGCCAGGAGTTTTAGCCTTTTTTTTTTTTTATTCAAAAATTGCCGGGCGGCATGGTGGGAAGCCGGAACGGAAGTCATCACAGCTAAGGGTCAGCTTGCTAATATTATTTGGCAATAATGTGTTGTGCTGTGCAGTGCACAAAGTGCGCCGCACACGCTTTGGACACCGGCCCGTGCAGAGGCTGAGCAATGCATGTTGGTTCCAGATTTCCAGCACAGCCTGGGGTAGTATACATGATGTGCTGTTGCCCTCCCTTACTCTCTCTCTGTGCTCCTTGGATGGGTGGTCATCCCACTCTCAAGCTATGAAGAATAGCACTGGTGTGTCCAGAGGGAAATGAGCATATCAATATGGAGGTAAGTCCTGTCCTCCTGGGGGAAGTAGCTCTATCTCAGTGTCACTCACACTCACTTTGCTCCCTCATCATTCATTGTCACTGGTCAGGCAGTAATAATAAATCAATTAGATTTAGATGTAATTTTAAATATATCTGTGTATATATATATACAGGTAGCCCTCAGTTTACGCCGGGGTTAGGTTCCAGAAGGAGTGGTTGTAAATCGAAACCATTGTCAATTGAAACCCAGTTTATAATGTAAATCAATGGGAAGTGAGGGAGTTAGGTTCTAAACCCCTCTCAAAATTGTCATAAGTAACACCTAATACATTGTTTTTAAAGCTTTGAAATGAAGACTTTAAATGCTAAACAGCATTATAAACAGTATCAAATAATCACACAACACAGAATATATAATTAAACTAAGTTAAATGAACAAAAACATTTGCTAAACAGCATTATAAACCTTATGAAATAATCACACAACACAGACTTTACTTGCATTTTACTGCAAACAGTTCTTTCTATGCATTCCAATCTGGACTGATTTATAGACAGGAAGATCTTGTTCCTATGAAAGCTGCTCGATAGCTAATGTCTAGCTAGACTAATTCCAGTCTGTTTCTGTGCTTGGCTTTGCATATATTTGCTGCAACACAAGCAGACAGCTCCAACTACTGGCTATTTTAATCAATGCAATGCTTCTCAATGCTTTTCAATAGCAGTCACATGACTGAAAAAAAGGTTGTTATTCTGAAACGGCACAAATTGAATCGGCGTAAATCAAGGGCCACCTGTATATATATATATATATATATATATATATATATATATATATCTGTTATGCAGCACAACCACTGTCTGATTTTGTTATGCAGCATAAGCAACCACTGTCTGATATTGTTATGCAGCACAAGCAACCACTGTCTGATTTTGTTATGCAGCACAACCACTGTCTGATTTTGTTATGCAGCACAACTAGTGTCTGATTTTGTTATGCAGCACAACCACTGTCTGATTTTGTTATGCAGCACAATCAATGTCTGATTTTGTTATGCAGCATAACCACTGTCTGATTTGTTATGCATCACAATCACTATCTGATTTTGTTATGCAGCGCAACCACTGTCTGATTTTGCTATGCAGCACAACCACTGTCTGATTTTGCTATGCAGCACAACCACTGTCTGATTTTGTTATGCAGCATAACCACTGTCTGATTTGTTATGCAGCACAACCACTGACTGGTTTTGCTATGCAGCGCAACCACTGTCTGATTTTGCTATGCAGCGCAACCACTGTTTGATTTGAATTTAGCTACCAATCAGCAAGCACTACTCCTAAGCGAACATTCCTGCTTTTCAAATACAAATACCAAGAAAATGAAGAAAAATTGATAATAGTAGTTACTTAAAATGTCATGCTCTATCTGAATCATTTCCCTTTAACTAGCAATAGGATTTATGTAATTGGGGTGGGGGGCATCAAAATTTATCCTCCCCTGTGTGGCTAAATGTTGGGGGGGTATAGTATTTTCTTTTACAGGTAAAAGAGCTGATTACTTTGGGGCAATGCCCCGCAAAAAGCCCTTTTAAGGGCTATTTGTATTTTAGTATAGGGTAGGGAATTTTATTATTTTGGGGGGCTTTTTTATTTTATTAGGGAGATTAGATTAGGTGTAATTAGTTTAAATTCTTGAAATTATTTTTTTATTTTCTGTAATTTAGTGTGTTGTTTTTTTTTGTACTTTATTTTATTTAATTTAATTGTATTTAATTGTAGTTAGTTTAGGTAATTAATTTAATGATAGTGTAGTGTTAGGTGTAATTGTAATTTAGGTTAGGATTTATTTTACAGGTAAATTTGTCTTTATTTTAACTAGGTAGTTATTATATAGTTAATAACTATTTAATAACTATTGTACCTAGTTAAAATAAATACAAAGTTGCCTGTAAAATAAATATAAACCCTAAGATAGATACAAATGTAACTATTAGTTATATTGTAGCTATCTTAGGGTTTATTTTACAGGTAAGTATTTAGTTTTAAATAGGATTAATTTATTTAATTTTAGTAATTTTATTTCGTTTTATTTAAATAATATTTAAGTTAGGGGGGTGTTAGACTTAGGTTTAGACTTAGGTTTAGGGGTTAATAAATTTAATATAGTAGCGGCGACGATTAGGGGTTAATAATTGTAGGTAGGTTGTGGCGACATTGGGGGTGGCAGATTAGGGGTTAATAAATATAATGTAGGGTTCGGTGATGTTGGGGGCAGTAGATTAGGGGTTCATAGGGATAATGTAGGTGGCGGCGGTGTCCGGAGCGGCAGATTAGGGGTTAATAATATTATGCAAGTGTCGGCGATGTCAGGGGCGGCAGATTAGGGGTTAATAAGTGTAATATTAGGGGTGTTTAGACTCTGGGTTCATGTTAGGGTGTTAGGTGTAGACATACATTTTATTTCCCCATAGGAATCAATGGGGCTGCGTTAGAAGCTGAACGCTGCTTTTTTGCGCCTCATTGATTCCTATGATTCCTATGGGGAAATCGTGCACGAGCACATTTACCTGCTCACTGCTACCGTAAGCAACGCTGGTATTGCGGTGAGATGTGGAGCTAAATTTTGCTGTACGCTCACCTTTTTGCGGATAACGCCAGGTTTAAAAAAACCTGTAATACTAGGGTTGTCTTAAGTGAGTTGTGGAAAAAAATGCTCATTAGCAACACACCGCTGTTACCGCTAAACTCGTAATCTCGGTGTAAAGTTGCACATACAGGTTTTTTTTTACACAGCAAATATATAGAGTTTCTATCTCTTTGCATTATAATTTCTATTTAGATGATTTTACTAGATTATTGCAAACTTGATCCCTAGGTGTTTCACCTTACTTAATATTTAAAGGGACAGTCTAGTATAAATTAAACTTTCATTATTTAGATAGGACTTTTAATTTTAATCACATTTCCAATTTACTTTTATCATCAAATTTCCTTTTTTCTCTTGGTATCTAACCCTAACCCTAACACCCCTAACTTTAATATAATTAAAATAAATCTAAATACAAATTACTATTATTACCTAAATAATACCTATTTAAGACTAAATACTTACCCGTAACATAAAACCTAAGCTAGCTACAATATAACTAATAGTTACATTGTAGCTATCTTAGGTTTTATTTTTATTTTACAGGTAAGTTTGTATTTATTTTAACTAGGTAGAATAGTTAGTAAATAGTTATTTACTATTTACTAGCTACCTAGTTAAAATAAATACAAAGTTACCTGTAAAATAAAACCTAACCTGTCTTACACTAAAACCTAACAATACACTAAAATTAAATAAATTAAATTAAAAAAATACATTTATCTAAATTACAGAAGATAATAAACACTAAATTACACAAAATAAAAAAGAAATGATCAAATATTTAAACTAATTACACCTAATCTAATAGCACTATCAAAATAAAAAAGCCCCCCAAAATAAAAAAAAAACCCTAGCCTACACTAAACTACCAATGGCCCTTAAAAGGGCCTTTTGCGGGGCATTGCCCCCAAAAAATCAGCTCTTTTACCTGTAAAAAAAAATACAAACAACCCCCCAATAGTAAAACCCACCACCCACACAACCAACCCCCCCCAAAAAAAAAAACTACCTAAAAAACCTAAGCTCCCCATTGCCCTGAAAAGGGCATTTGGATGGGCATTGCCCTTAAAAGGGCATTTAGCCAATAGATTGGAACAGCCAATAGAATGTGAGCTCAATCCTATTGGCTGATTGGATCAGCCAATAGGATTAAAGCTCAATCCTATTGGCTGATTGCATCAGCCAATAAGATTTTTACCCTTTAATTCTGATTGGCTGATAGAATTCTATCAGCCAATCGGAATTCAAGGGGCGCCATTTTGGATGACGTCATTTAAAGGAACCTTCATTCTTCAAGAGCCATCGAAAGAAGAGGATGCTCTGCCCCGGATGTCTTGAAGATGGAGCCGCTCCGCGTCGGAAGGATGAAGATAGGAGATGCCGTCTGGATGGACGACTTCTTGCCGCTTGGATGAAGACTTCTCCCGGCTTCGTTGAAGACTTCTTGCCACTTGGATAAAGACTTCTCCCGGCTTCATTGAGGATGTATGTCCGGTCTTCAAAAACTGTAAGTGGATCTTCGGGGGTTATTGTTAGGTTTTTTTTAAGGGTTTATTGGGTGGGTTTTATTTTTAGATTAGGGACTTTGGACAACATAAAAGAGCTAAATGCCCTTTTAAGGGCAATGCCTATCCAAATGCCCTTTTCAGGGCAATGGGGAGCTTAGGTTTTTTAGGTAGTTTTTTTTTGGGGGGGGGGTTGATTGTGTGGGTGGTGGGTTTTACTGTTGGGGGTTGTTTGTATTATTTTTTTTACAGGTAAAAGAGCTGATTTCTTTGGGGAAATGCCCTGCAAAAGGCCATTTTAAGGGCTATTGGCAGTTTAATGTAGGCTAGGGGTTTTTTTATTTTGGGGGGGGCTTTTTATTTTGATAGGGGCGGGCTATTAGATTAGGTGTAATTAGTTTAAATATTTGATCATTTCTTTTTTATTTTGTGTAATTTAGTGTTTATTATTTTCTGTAATTTAGATAAATGTATTTTTATTTATTTATTTAATTTTAGTGTAATGTTAGGTGTTATTGTAAGACAGGTTAGGTTTTATTTTACAGGTAACTTTGTATTTATTTTAACTAGGTAGTTAAAATAAATACAAACTTACCTGTAAAATAAAAATAAAACCTAAGATAGCTACAATGTAACTATTAGTTATATTGTAGCTAGCTTAGGTTTTATTTTACGGGTATGTATTTAGTTTTAAATAGGAATAATGTAGATATTAATTGTAATATTTATTTTTAATTATGTTAAAGTTAATGGGTGTTAGGGTTAGGGTTAGACTTAGGGTTAGGTTTAGGGGTTAATAACTTTAGTATAGTGACAGCGACATTGGGGGCAGCAGATTAGGGGTTAAAAACAGTAATGTAGGTTGCGGCGATGTTAGGGACAGCAGATTAGGGGTTAATAAGTGTATGTAGGTGGCGACGATATTGGGGGCAGCAGATTAGGGGTTAATAAAATTTAACTAGTGTTTACGATGAGGGAGTGTGGCGGTTTAGGGGTTAATATGTATATTATAGTGGCGGCGATGTCCGGATCGGCAGATTAGGGGTTAATAATTTCATTTTAGTGTTTGCGATGCAGGAGGGCCTTGGTTTAGGGGTTAATAGGTAGTTTATGGGTGTTAGTGTACTTTGTAACACTTTAGTTATGAGTTTTATGCTACAGCTTTGTAAAGTGAAACCCATAACTACTGACTTTCAGTTTAAGGTATGAATCTTGTAGTTATGGGCTGTACCCATGTTTTTGGCATGACAAGCAAACTCGTAATACCGGAGCTGTGGAAGTTGCATTGAAAAAGGACTTTTTAAAAAGTGCGGTAGTTACGTTGCGTGACGGCCAAAAAAGTGTGCGGTACAGCTATACCTACAAGACTTGTAATAGCAGCGGTAGTGAAAAAGCAACGTTATGCGGCTTTTTCACTCATAACACAAAACTCGTAATCTAGCCGTATGTTTGTATGCCTAAAATGAAAAATATACCTCCTATTGTTCCAGTGACCATCTTGTTACTTGAGGCCCAAGAGTGGCCTTCTAAATCTTTTTTGGAGGATTTATAGAAAGAAAGGCATCTTCCAATAATCCTAATTACCAGTGCTTCAATCTTGAAACAAATACCATTCTGAAATTTGTAATGCTATTATGTTTGACGTTGTCAGAGCATTATGCTTCTCTGTCACTATATAATTACTCTACTGTTGTTGTTGTTTTTTTGTGTACACATTGTTTGTATGCCTGGATAAAAAACCTCAATAAAAATATTACATTAAAAAAACAAACGAAAAAAACAACATATTAATGATACAGTACGGTAATATTCCCCCAAATATTAAGTTCCACAAATGTCCTAATTTTTATAGAGGGGTGTTACTTACTGTTGTTACTATTTGAGAATAAAGATACAAATAAACTAAATACTAGTGCGTGATTAATTAATTTTTGTTCCCAAATAAAAAATATTAAGGAAAAAACATAAATTATGCGCATGGCATCATTCCTTACTGTTGCGAAATACTGAACCTGGCCACCAGGAGGAGGCAAAGACACCCCAGCCACTTCCCCTATCCCCCAGTCATTCTGCCGAGGGAACAAGGAACAGTAGGAAAAATATCAGGGTATAAAAGGTGCCAGAAGAAAATATATAATTTATGGGGCCACCCATCAGAAAACATGGGCGGGGGCCGTGGACTCTACTTATACAGAAGGAAATGAAATTATCTGGTAAGCATAATTTATGTTTTCCTTCTTCATATAAGGAGAGTCCAAGGCATCATTCCTTACTTTTGGGAAACTTATAATCAAGCTCTAGAGGACACTGAATGATAACAAGATGGACAAAAAGAGAGGCGGACCCTAATCTGAGGGCACCACAGCCTGCAAAACTTTTCTCCCGAAGGCCGCTTCAGCTGAAGCAAAAATATCAAACAAAATTTAGAAAAAGTATGTAAGGAGGACCAGGTAGCCTCCTTACAAATCTGATCCATAGAGGCCTCTTTCTTGAAGCCCCAAGAGGAAGCCACTGCTCTAGTAGAATGAGTCGTAATTCTCTGAGGAGGCCTATGTCCTGCTGTCTCACAAGCTAAGCGGATCACACTCCTCAACCAAAAGGATAAGGAAGTTAAAGAGACCTTCTGACCCTTACGCTTCCCAGAAAGAATAGGCCACAACCAAAGAAGAAGTTTGTCTAAAATCCTTAGTAGCCTGAAGATAGAACTTCAAGGCGCAAACCACGTCCAATTTATGAAGTAAACGTTCCTTCGAACAAGAAGGATAAGGACACAAGGAAGGAACCAGAATCTCTTGATTGATGTTGCGGTCTTCCCTTAGGAAGAAACCCTAACTTAGTACGTAGGACAGCCTTATCATAATGGAACACCAGATAAGGAGGCTCACATTGCAAAGCGGCAATCTCAGAAACTCTGCACACAGAAGCAATATCCAGTAGAAAAAGAACCTTCTAGGACAACAATTTAATGTCAATTTCAAGCATATGCTCAAACGGAGCCCGCTGCAAAACCTTAAGAACAAGATTCAGACTCCAAGGAGGAGCCTTAGATCTGAACACAGGTCTGATCCTAATCAGAGCCTTAACAAAGGACTGTACATCAGGAAACTCTGAGACCCTCTTGTGCAGTAAAACATACAGGCTTGTAATCTGTCCCCTCAGGGAACTGGCCAAAAGACCCTTCTTCAGTGCATCCTGGAGATACGATAGGATCCTGGCAACCTTAACTTTATGCCAGGAGAAACCACGCTCTTCACACCAGAATAAATAAGTTCTCTACACCTTATGATAGATGCGACGAGTAACTCGCTTATGAGCTTGAATGAGAGTATCAATAACTCTCTCAGAAAAACCTCTCTTGGCTAGGACTAAGCGTTCAATCTCCACGCAGTCAGCCTCAGAGAATCTAGATTTTGATGAACTAAAGGACCTTGTTCCAGCAGATCCCTGCGACAAGGTAACCTCCATAGAGAAGATGACATCCCCACTAGATCCGTGAACCACATCTTTCGGGGCCACAATGGAGCAATCAGTATTACTGACGCCTGCTCCTGCTTGATGCTGGCCACTACACGAGGAAGGAGGGATAACGGCTCGAAAAGATAGATTAGACTGAACCTCCAAGGCACTGCTAATACATCTATTAGCTCCGCATGAGGATCCCTGGACCTCAACCCATATCTGGGTAGCTTGGTATTGAGACGAGATGCCATGAGATCTATCTCTGGCGTCCCCCACCTGTTGCATATCTCCGCAAACACTTTGGGATGGAGAGACAATTTCCCTGGATAAAAGGATTGTCTGCTGAGAAAATCCACTTCCCAGTTGTCCACACCCAGAATGTGGATCGCTGACAGAGAACAGCTGTGGGCCTCCACCCACACCAGAATCCGAGACACTTCCCTCCTTGCTAGGGAGCTTCTCGTTCCCCCCTGATGGTTGATGTAATCCACTGAGGTTATAATGTCTGAACTCTGATTAGAATCTGATAAACAGGAACGAACCTAGAAGAGGCCAGGCATTCAGAGCATTGTAGATAGCTCGAAGTTCAAGAATGTTGATTGGGAGGGAGCATTCCTCCAGAGACCACAGGCCCTGTGCCTTCTTGGCACCCCAAATAGCTCCCCATCCTGATAGACTTGCGTCCGTAGTCACAATCTCCCAGGATGGTCTTATAAAGGATGTCCCTCGGGACAAATGATCTGGACAGAGCCACCAAGAGAGCGATTCTCTCGACTGGTTGTCCAGGGAAATCTGTTGAGACAGATCCGAATGATAGCCGTTCCACTGTCTCAGCATGCACAGCTGTAAAGGTCTGATACAGAACCTGGCAAAGGGAATTATGTCCATGATGGACACCATGAGACCAATTACCTCCATACACTGAGCCAGAAATGGCCTTAAGGAGGTCCAGAGGGCAAGACATGGCGAAGCAAGCTTGCAACATCTCTGGTCTGATAGAACTATCCTCATGGATATCAAGTCTATAATAGTACCCAGGAATTCTACCCTGGTGCTTGGAATAAGAGAAATCTTTTCTAATCTTTTCTATGACATCGAAGAAGAGAAAGAAGAGATACCGAATGGTCTTCCGCTAGACGAAAGGATGGTGCTTGAACTAGAATGTCATTCAAGTAGGGAGCTATTGCTATACCCTGGGTTCTGGCGACGGCCAGGAGAGCCCCTAGAACCTTTGTGAAGATTTGTGGAGCAGTAGCTAGACCAAATGAAAGTGCAATGAACTGGAAGTGCTGGTCCAGTAGCGCAAACCTTAGGAACTGGAAGTAGTCCCTGTGGATTGAAAAGTGAAGGTAGGCATCCTTCAGATCTATCGTGGTCATGAACTATCCTTCCTGAACTAGAAGGATGGACCTTATTGTCTCTATGTTTAAGCACTTTAGGTCCAGAATCGGGCGGAAAGTTCCCTCCTTCTTTGGGACCACGAACAGGTTTGAATAGTATCCCAAATCTCTTTCTGTGATAGGAACCGGGACAATGACCCCTAAGGCGGACAAATCTTGCACGCACCACCCCAGAAAGGTTCCCCTCTTTTCTGATCTGGAAGACAGGCTTGAGAGGAGAAATGTGCCCTTGGGTGGATGAGATTTGAAACCTATCTTGTATCCCTGAGCTATCACCTCCAGGACCCATGGATCCTGCACATCTCTGAACCAAGCATCTGAAAACAGCAACAGTCTGCCCCTACATGATCCAGCGCTGTATCGGGGCCGCCCCTTCAGCCCGACTTGGTCTCAGCGGGCTTCTTGTTCTGCTTGGATTTATTCCAGGATTGAGCCGGCTTCCAAGTGCTTTTGGTTTGCTCGGGCTTAGAGGAGGACTGCTGACGTTGGGACTTTTCAGAACGAAAGGAACAAAAATAACATCCTTGTCCTTTAGATTTGTTCTTTTCATCCTGCGGTAGGAAGGCACCCTTGCCCCCTGTAACAGTGGAGATAATAGAGTCCAGGCCTGGGCCAAATAAAATATTTCCCTTAAAGGGAAGGGAAAGTAGTCTAGACTCAGAAGTCATGTCTGCAGACCAGGACTTCAGCCAGAGCGCCGACGGGTCTTTACAGAAAAACCAGAAATCTTAGCATTCAGGCGAATAATCTGCATGTTTGCATCACAGATAAAAGAATTAGCAATTCTCAAGGCTTTAATTCTTTCTTGGATAACGTTGAGGGGACCCTCCACCTCGATCATTTCTGCTAAGGATTCGCACCAGTAGGCCGCAGCTCCAGCAACCGAGGCAACAGCCGCTGCCGGTTGAAACAAGTATCCCGTATGCTGAAATATTTCCATCTTCTTATCCCTCGGCTCTCTGAATGACGAGCTATCCTCCAGAGGGATAGCAGTACGATTGACTAGCGTGGAGATAGCGCCATCCACCTTAGGGACGGAACCCCACAACTCCAGTTGAGAGTCCTGGACCGGGAATCATTTTTTAAGGCAGACGAATGGGAAAAGGAAGATCCAATTCTCTCCCACTCGTTCTTAATAATGTTCGCCATTTTTACAGGTAGAGGAAAAGTAAGCTGCACTACCCTGTCCTCATAAACTTTTTCTAGTTTAGAGATAAAAGGTTCATCAGGCAACTTGGACTCTGGAACCTCTAATGTAGACAGAACCTCCTTTAGAAGAAAACGTAAGTGTTCAATCTTAAAGGGACAGTAAACCATAAAAATATTGTTATATAATTCTGCACATAGTGCAGAATTATATAACATTATATTAGCGCAATCTTTATAAAACATAATTTCCCCTTTGAATTTTAAAAAATAACTGCTGTTTTACAGACCCGCTCTCTGTGATCTTCTGAGCGGGTCTGTTTATATCACACAGCGCATCGGGCCAGCTGTATAGTCACACCCCGGCCCGACCGCGCCATAGCACTAAGTGCAGCTCGCTCCTGCTCTGTCAGACAGCAGGAGCGAGCTGCACTTAGTGCTATGGCGCGGTCGGGCCGGGCTGTGACTATACAGCTGGCCCGATGCGCTGTTTGAAAAAAACAGACCCGCTCAGAAGATCACAGAGAGCGGGTCTGTAAAACAGCAGTTAGTTTTTAAAATTCAAAGGGGAAATGATGTTTTATAAAGATTGCACTAATATAATGTTATTTAATTCTGCACTATGTGCAGAATTATATAACATTATTTTTATGGTTTACTGTCCCTTTAAATCTAAAGGCTGGTTCCTCCGCAGCCGGAGGCCTGGAAGTAGCAGACTCTGATCCAGAAAGTTCACCCTCTGAAGTGTGACCCATCCTTGAATAATTGATAAGCGGATAAATCACTCGATGACCCCTAGACAGAAGAGTTATGTTTAACCTTTCGCTTGCGCTTGGCAGGGCGAGGTAAAGCACTAAGGGCCTCAGACACCGCCATCTTTAACTGCACGGTAAAGTCTTATGGTAAAAGGCTCCCTTCAGGCGTGCTACGGGAAGCTGCATATGATGAGGGAGATGACTAATGGGTATGTACCTCACAGGACGGCAAGTCCTCAGAGGTGGACGGCTCAGTGGTACTAAAGGGGTTAACCTTCTTAGGCATAATAACTTTGTTGATGCATGTGGAACATAATTGAGAGGGCGGGCATACCAAGGCCTCCTCACAATATAGACAGGTATTACTATTTGGAATAGAGGGAGTATCCTCAAGCATATTTGAATCCTCCATAGCTTGCACTAATGACAGTAGGATACAGAATAAAACAATCTTTTTATTTCTCACAAAAACGGCACATATATACTCCCAATGGCTGGGGCACTCACCACCTCCTAGACCCAGACAAACAGAGAAACAAACGTCTTCTCTGACAGCTAGCTTAGTCAGGAAAGAGTAAACAAAAGTATGACCACTCCTAGTCACGTGGTGCGCAAGGCAGGACCACCCCTGCTATGAGAAAAAGTGTGCCAAGCTACAAGCTGCGCAGTGTTCAAAGTGAAAGCAAAAACCTGTGTGTTCCAGCCACATAACAAACCGTCTATGAGCACAGTAAAATCTCACACATAAAGCAGCATAAAATCAAAGCATTACATTTAATTAATCCCCACTGTTCAAAAACCTCCCTGCACAAATGAAGTGAAAAAATAAATAAACTTTAAAATCCTTTTAAAATTAAAATTATAGTACATATTGCAATTATTTCTATTAAACTTGCATGATTCAGATAGAGGGGCACATTTATTAAGTGTCGGGCATGATTCGTTGTAGCAAATCATGTCTGTCTGGCATCGCTAAATGATGACAGCATACGCTGTTAGCATTTAACATTGCACAAGCATTTCTGGTTAAATGCTTGTGCAATGCTGCCCCCTGCACATTTGCAGCCAATTGGAAGCTAGCAGGGGCTGTCAATCATCCTGAAAGTATCTGATCGGGATGATTGCAGTCCACCACTTGGCGGACGAGTTAAGGAGCAGCGGTTTTACAACCGCTGCTTCTTAAGTTATGTTTCCGGCGAGCCGGAAACATCAGGCAGAGAAAGCAGCACCCGCTGCGTATTAAATCTCCCCTAGATGTAACTTTAAGACATTTGTAAATTCACATATATTTTCAAATGTGCTCCGTTCTCTTGGTATCCCTTGTTGAAAAAGAATACGCACATATTATAAACCAGTGGGAGCTGCTGCTGATTGGTGCCTGCACACATTTGTCTCTTGTGATTGGCTAACTAGATGTGTTCATCTTGCTGCCAGTATTGCAATGCTTGTTCCTTCAGCAAAATATAACAAGATAATGAAGCAAATTTGATAACGGAAGTAAAATGGAAAATTGTTTAAAATTGTATGTTCTATCTAAAACATAAAATAACATTTTGGGGTTTCCTGTCCCTTTAAGTGTAACCCACTGCTTAGTGCTTTTTTATTACAATGAAGACTATTTTATATCCCTTTAAGTATTTTATAATACAGTCTCAAAGAGTTTACTGTCCCTTTAATATCAAAGAATGAGTAATAAAATAGTTTTATCCTGGGAACAAGTGATCACTGGAGACTATGAACAGATTGTGAAGCTGTAACAATAAAACACAAATGCTTGAGCTTTTTTGGGGGAAGTTTTGGTTAAAGTGACATAATCCTCATATACTAAAAAATACATTTTACCTCAAAGTTACTTCAGCTTACAATAGTAAGTGCTCTGTGAGTAGTTATCATTCAGCTACTGTCAGGTGCATGGTGAAAAAAGCAACAGCCAATCAGCTTCAACAGTGATGAGTTGACACTTTACTATGATCTTGTGGAATTTGACTGAAATCTCACAAGATTTCATATAAACAATTCCTTAAAGGGACAGTATACACCAGTTTTCATATAACTGCATGTAATAGACACTACTATAAAAAAGAATATGCACTGATTGATACTGATCTACAAATCTAGTATAAAACCTTTTAAAAAAGTTACTTAGAAGCTCCCAGTTCAGTACTGTTGAAAAGGTTAGGCTGAGACACCCACTGAAATGAGCAGGAAAGCAAAAATAGCAGACCCCCCCCCCTTCCCCCTCCCCTGCATATAAAAAAGACCTTTTACACAAACAGGAGAAAGCTAGAGTAGTTAGACAACAGTCTACTTCTAAAACTTTGGGCCTTGGTTAGGAGTCCTGTATGGGATATATATATATATATATTATCTACAAAATATTTAAGCAAAGAAAAATCTAGTGTTCAATGTCCCTTTAAACTGGGGAGGAAAATAACATGATTGTACCTGCACATGCCACATGCATGCTCCCTTGCAAGTCCTGGGACTATCAACCTGATTAAAGGGACATTATACACTCATTTTTTCTTTGCATAAATGTTTTGTAGATAATCTATTTATATAGCCCATAAAGTTTTTTTTTTTAAATTAATGTATAGTTTTGCTTATTTTTAAATAACATTGCTCTGATTTTCAGACTCCTAACCAAGCCCCAAAGTTTTATGTGAATACCGTCAGCTACCTTCTCCAGCTTGCTCTTGTTTGTGTAAAGGGTCTTTTCATATGCAAAATAAGGGGGAGGGGGGAGGGTCTTATTTGCCACTTGCAGTGGGCTTTCCAGCTACCTTTTCAACAGAGCCAAACTGACAGCTTCTAAGTAAGTTTTTAAACAGTTTTATACTGGATTTTTATATCCGTATCTGTGCATCTTATTCTTTATAGTAGTGTCTATTACATGCAGTTATATGAAAATGAGTGTATACTGTCCCTTTAAAGTCCCTTTACAATGGGATGTAGCTACTGAGGAAATGTTGAGGGAAAATATCTTTCTTTTTTGCATAGAGATGTTCAGGTGATATTTTCTAGTTAGCTTCTTACAACTATGCAGCATCACTTTGGGTATCATGTCCCTTTAAATATTTATATTGCACAAGGATTTTGGTCTGTTGCAAGTTGCTTGTTTGAGTAAAGATTTCAAATAGTTTCTGGTCCTGTCTCAAAAATATCTAGCGCATAGGTAAAAAGGGAATAGGTTTCACAATAAAATGATCTGATGAAATAGAACATTTTGTTTTAATCCTGACGTTCCTTTAACTGGTTAGTAACAGCAGCAGAAAATCAAACAATTTATTTGCCTGTTTAACTAATATAAATGTGTGAGCTGAAGTATATTCTAGACACAGAGGGGTTAAAAAGAGAATTATTAACAACTCTGGATAAGCCCCAAGACATCTGATAATGCATTGATTTCTCCTCCTAGTTCCTTGTAACACACAATAAAATTGCTGCACTTATGAGTTTGTTCTGCCACAGCTACAATGGCACAGCAGGCATCCTTTCGTGCATTTGTTTCTGCAGGTTGGCTCGCAGGAGCCCTTAGGACCCGACCATCCCTGAGGGTACTGGATGCCACGTGGTACTCTCCAGGTGGAAAAAATGCTCAGAAAGAATTTGAAGAAAGGCATATTCCTGGGGCATCATTCTTTGACTTGGAGCAATGCAAAGACCAGAAGTCACCTTATGAAATGATGCTGCCCAGTCAGTCCACGTTTGCTAAGTTTGTGGGAAATCTTGGTATTAATAACTCGAGTCAAGTGGTGGTCTACGACTCTGCTAATTTAGGCATGTTGTACGCCCCAAGGCTTTGGTGGATGTTTCGCCTCTTTGGTCATAACAATGTGTCCGTGCTGGACGGTGGCTTGAAGAACTGGATACAGCAGGGGTTTCCAGTGACATCCGAAACCACAAAAGTGAAACCAGAGAATTTCCAAACTGTGCTGAATCCTAAACTGTTAAAGAGCTTTGAAGAAATTCAGGAAAATATCAGTAGCAAAAAGTTCCAGGTGGCGGACGCTCGGTCAGAGTCGAGATTCAAAGGACCAGAGCCAAAGCCTGGTGAAGGTGAGACTATAAAAGGGGCAAGGGGGCAGAGAGAACATGCAGATAGCCAAACATAGCAAGTGACCAGGTAAAGGAAGTTATAATACAGGATTCTTCAAACTAAGGACCTAGTACTGGGTTACCTGCAAGGGGGGGGGGGGCACAGAACAAAGAATAGAGGGTCTACTAATTCTTCTGAATGCCAAAGACCCAGGTTGGGGAACACACATGGGTGTACCAATTATAAAGGGGAGTCAGTGCATTCCTGCCCCATAGATACCTATGCTAGCAGCATCCTACTGTATTTTACTTGGTTGCATCCACCCCTACTTGCCTGCATAGTCCATGATAGGTGAATGAATCAGAGCTTTTGTTTAAAACAATGAATGTTGGTCACATGTAGTATCTGTTTTGTATAAATGCTGAATGCTAACATTTTCTAATTTCAATGTGACATTTGATTTTAAGAAAATGTAAATATGACATTTGGCTTCTTATAGTGTAAATATTATTAAAATTAACATTTGAAAGTTTAAGTATGGCTATGTTTTTCCTAAATCAAAATTTACTTTTAAAATAGGGAAATATGTTACACTATTATAATAGACTACTGAAGCAAAACCATTTAGAATAAATCACACCTTGGGCGAGATTACATATACGGCGCAATCGTCAACTGGTGAAACCCGCACCGCCCGTAATTTTACCTCGCACAGCGGGGTATCACATATACATCGCCAGCAGTTCATAAAGTGCCATAAGTCAAATAAAGTAGCGATGTCCAGAAATGAGCGTAAATACAAATGTTTGGAGTCGCCAGTGACTTACGGCACTTTAAAAACTGCCGGCACCTAAGAAAATAAAAGAAAATATCAAATCTCTCGTAAAAGTCTTACCCGCCTCCCAAAACTAAACCCGACACGTAAAACCCCTATATCTGCCATCAAACCCACATTGGAACTAATAATAAAAGTATTAACCCCTAAACTGACAACCCCCACAACGCAATATACCTAATTAAACTATTAACCCCTAATCTGCCATTCACCCATATCACGATCTATCTAATAAATGTATTAACCCCTAATCTGCCATTCACCCACATCGCGATCTACCTAGTAAAAGTATTAACCCCTAATCCACCATTAACCTACATCGCAAAGTCCCTATTAAACCTATTAACCCCTAATCCACCATTAACCCACTTTGCAATAAACCTTATAAATCTAATAACCCTAATCCGCCAAACCCACACAACGCAATAATCCTAATAAAACTATTAACCCCTAAACCGCCAAACCCACACAACACAAATAATTAATTAAATTACTAAGTCCGTTTACTATTTACTCCATGGTTCATGAATGCAGAGAAAGCTAGCTATTAGAGTTTATGATTAGACATCACAAGCTGATCTAAGCAGTGCACAGACGCATCCAGTCTGTTAGTTACTAAGACCTGCAATAAGCACTGCGCTCACAGACCAACCACAGCGCTGACAAGGCAGCATATCGGCACAAGGTCTTCTCCTCCAGCCTCACCTTGTAAGCATATCCCGGGCAAGTTTCTTACCAAGAACGCTTCCACTGCAAAAATGCTGGCAGCTCTAAATGAAGCAATGGTTTAAAGGAGCACTGCCTGTGAAGAGTGACCTTATTGCTCACTGTACTGTGTGCTGGCTTTTAGAGAGAGGATAGGGCAGATGTGCAGCCCCTCCCAAATCTGCTGTTTCAAAGTGTATTCTTCTTCCCCTCCCTTCCTCTCTCTCTTTTCTCTCTCTCTCTCTCTCTTTTCTCTCTCTCTCTCTCTCTCTCTCTCTCTCTTTCTCTCTCTCTCTCTCTCTCTCTCTCTTTCTCTCTTTCTCTCTCTCTTTCTCTCTTTCTCTCTTTCTCTCTCTCTTTCTCTCTCTCTTTCTCTCTCTCTTTCTCTCTCTCTCTCTCTCTCTTTCTCTCTCTCTTTCTCTCTCTCTCTCTTTCTCTCTCTCTTTCTCTCTCTCTCTCTTTCTCTCTCTCTCTCTTTCTCTCTCTCTTTCTCTCTCTCTCTCTCTTTCTCCCCTCCACTTCTTTTCTCTTCCTTTGTCTCAGGGAGAAAATGGTATTAGATGCATGCAATTTATTCCACCTGTATGCAAGTGCTAGCCCATTTTCTTTTGAATTTTTATGAAAAAAATAAATAAAAATAAAACATTTTACACACTGACCCAAAAAAATATTAAGGGGGAAAAAAGGCCTAATACCTTTGTGAGGGGGGGGGGGGCAGCAGAATTTTGAGTGCCTAGGGCAGCACAAAACCTAAAAACAATTACCTAAATTAAAAAATACTAAATTACAAACTATCAGCTAGATTATGAGATTTCAGCGCTATAGGGAAATTAACGAGCACCACAAAAGCTTTTAAAGGACTAGTAAATACAGTAGATTTGCATAATCAACACATGCATGATAAAAAGACAAAGCAATAGCACTTTGCCTGGACTTCAAATGAGTAGTAGATTTTTTTCTGACAAAGTTCAAAGTTATGTCTATTTCCACTCCCCCTGTACCATGTGACAGCCATCAGCCAATCACAAATGCATATACGTATATTTTGTGAAGTCTTGCACATGCTCAGTAGGAGCTGGTGACTCAAAAAGTGTAAATATAAAAGACTGTGCACATTTTGTTAATAGAAGTAAACTGGAAAGTTGCTTAAAATTGCTGCTCTATCTCAATCATGAAAGTTTAATTTTGACTCGAGTGTCCCTTTAAAAACCAGGCTTGTGTGGGCGATATGGTGGCGTTGAGCTCCATACCTCACCCAAATACAAGCAGTGTTTTGACGTGCTTGTGCACGATTTCCCCATAGACATCAATGGGGAGAGCGGCAAAAAAAAGCCTAACACCTGCGATCGCGGAAAAAAGCTCCGTAACGCAGCCCCATTAATGTCTATGGGGAAAGAAAAAGTTACGTTTAAACCTAACACCCTAACATAAAAACCATGTCTAACTACCCTTAATCTTCTGCCCCTAACATCGCCACCACCTAAATAAAACTATTAACCCCTAATCTGCCGCTCCCAATATCGCCGCCACCTAAATACACTTATTAACCCCTAATCTGCTGCTCCCGATATCGCCGCCACCTACATTACAGTTATTAACCCCTAATCTGCCGCCCCCAATGTTGCCACCACTATACTAAAGTTATTAACCCCTAAACTTCTGGCCTCCCACATCATGCAATTTTAAGTAACTTTCTAATTTATTCCTATTAGCAAATGTTCTTCATTCTCTTGGTATCTTTATTTGAAAAGCAAGAATGTAAGTTTAGATGCCAGCCCATTTTTGGTGAACAACCTGGGTTGTTCTTGCTGATTGGTGGATAAATTTATCCACCAATAAACAAGTGCTGTCCAGGGTTCTAGACTTTCTTTTTCAAATAAAAATAGCAAGAGAACGAAGAAAAATTGATAATAGGAGTAAATTACAAAGTTGCTTAAAATCGCATGCTCTATCTGAATCATGAAAGAAAAAATTTGGGTTCAGTGTCCTTTTAAATATAATTAAAATAAATCTAAATTAAACTTACAATTATTACCTAAATAATTCCTATTTAAAACTAAATACTTACCTGTAAAAAAAACCTAGCTAGCTACAAAATAAATAATAGTTACATTGTAGCTATCTTAGGTTTTATTTTTATTTCACAGGTAAGTTTGTATTTATTTTAACTAGGTAGACTAGTTAGTGAATAGTTATTAACTTTTAACTAACTACCTAGCTAAAATAAATACAAATTTACCTGTAAAATAAAACCTAATATTACAATCAAATAAAATAAATTAAATTAATAAAATAAAATTATCTAAATTACAAAAAAATAAACACTAAAGTATAAAAAAAAATAAAAAAATTTATCAAAAATAAAAACGAATTACTCCTAATCTAATAGCCCTATCAAAATAAAAAAGCCCCCCCCAAAATAAAAATAAAAACCCTAGCCTATACTAAACTGCCAATGGCCCTTAAAAGGGCCTTTTGCGGGGCATTGCCCCAAAGAAATCATCTCTTTTACCTGTAAAAGAAAATACAAACAACCCCCAACAATAAAACCCACCACCCACACAACCAAACCCCCCAAATAAAATTCTATCTAAATAAACCTAAGCTAACCATTGCCCTGAAAAGGGCATTTGGATGGGCTTTGCCCAAAGCCTAAGCTAAAAATAAAACCCACCCAATAAACCTTAAAAAAACCTAACACTAACCCCCGACGATCCACTTACAGTTTTCGAAGACCGGACGTTCATCCTCATCCAGGCGGCAGAAGTCTTTATCCAAGCGGGCAGAAGTTATCATTGAAGCCGGCAGAAGTCTTCATCCAAGCGGGCAGAAGTCTTCATCCAGACGGCATCTTCTATCTTCATCCATCCGACGCAGAGCGGGTCCATCTTCAAGACATCCGGTGGGAAGCATCCTCTTCTTCCGATGGTCACTGAAGAATGAAGTTTCCCTTTAAGTGACATCCTCCAAGATGGCGTCCCTTATATTTCGATTGGCTGATAGAATTCAGAGGATGCTCAGAGGATGCTCTGCGCCGGATGTCTTGAACATGGACCCGCTCTGCGCCAGATGGATGAAGATAGAAGATGCTGTCTGAATGAAGACTTCTGCCTGCTTGGATGAAGACTTCTGCCCGCTTGGATAAAGACTTCTGCCGGCTTCGATGAGGACTTCTGCCCGCTTGGATGAAGACTTCTGCCACCTGGATGAGGATGGATGTCCAGTCTTTGAAAACTGTAAGTGGATCATCGGGGGTTAGTGTTAGGTTTTTTAAGGGTTTATTGGGTGGGTTTTATTTTTAGAGTAGGGTAAAAGAGCTTTTAAAGGCAATGACCATCCAAATGCCCTTTTCAGGGCAATGGTTAGCTTAGGTTTATTTAGATAAGTTTTTATTTGGGGGGTTTGGTTGTATGGGTGGTGGGTTTTACTGGTGGGGGGTTGTTTGTATTTTTTTTACAGGTAAAAGAGCTGATTTCTTTGGGGCAATGCCCCGCAAAAGGCCCTTTTAAGGGCCATTTGCAGTTTAGTGTAGGCTATGGTCTTTTTTATTTTGGGGGGGGGCTTTTTTATTTTGATAGCGCTATCAGATTAGGAGTAATTGGTTTTTATTTTTGATAATTTTGTTTTTTATTTTTTGTAATTTAGTGTTTATTTTTTTTGTAATGTAGATAATTGTATTTTTTATTAATTTAATTTATTTTATTTTATTGTAATGTTAGGTTTTAGTGTAAGGCAGGTTAGGTTTTATTTTACAGGGAATACAGGGAGTGCAGAATTATTAGGCAAATGAGTATTTTGACCACATCATCCTCTTTATGCATGTTGTCTTACTCCAAGCTGTATAGGCTCGAAAGCCTACTACCAATTAAGCATATTAGGTGATGTGCATCTCTGTAATGAGAAGGGGTGTGGTCTAATGACATCAACACCCTATATCAGGTGTGCATAATTATTAGGCAACTTCCTTTCCTTTGGCAAAATGGGTCAAAAGAAGGACTTGACAGGCTCAGAAAAGTCAAAAATAGTGAGATATCTTGCAGATGCAGCACTCTTAAAATTGCAAAGCTTCTGAAGCGTGATCATCGAACAATCAAGCGTTTCATTCAAAATAGTCAACAGGGTCGCAAGAAGCGTGTGGAAAAACCAAGGCGCAAAATAACTGCCCATGAACTGAGAAAAGTCAAGCGTGCAGCTGCCAAGATGCCACTTGCCACCAGTTTGGCCATATTTCAGAGCTGCAACATCACTGGAGTGCCCAAAAGCACAAGGTGTGCAATACTCAGAGACATGGCCAAGGTAAGAAAGGCTGAAAGACGACCACCACTGAACAAGACACACAAGCTGAAACGTCAAGACTGGGCCAAGAAATATCTCAAGACTGATTTTTCTAAGGTTTTATGGACTGATGAAATGAGAGTGAGTCTTGATGGGCCAGATGGATGGGCCCGTGGCTGGATTGGTAAAGGGCAGAGAGCTCCAGTCCGACTCAGACGCCAGCAAGGTGGAGGTGGAGTACTGGTTTGGGCTGGTATCATCAAAGATGAGCTTGTGGGGCCTTTTCGGGTTGAGGATGGAGTCAAGCTCAACTCCCAGTCCTACTGCCAGTTTCTGGAAGACACCTTCTTCAAGCAGTGGTACAGGAAGAAGTCTGCATCCTTCAAGAAAAACATGATTTTCATGCAGGACAATGCTCCATCACACGCGTCCAAGTACTCCACAGCGTGGCTGGCAAGAAAGGGTATAAAAGAAGAAAATCTAATGACATGGCCTCCTTGTTCACCTGATCTGAACCCCATTGAGAACCTGTGGTCCATCATCAAATGTGAGATTTACAAGGAGGGAAAACAGTACACCTCTCTGAACAGTGTCTGGGAGGCTGTGGTTGCTGCTGCACGCAATGTTGATGGTGAACAGATCAAAACACTGACAGAATCCATGGATGGCAGGCTTTTGAGTGTCACTGATTTGTTTTTGTTTTGTTTTTGAATGTCAGAAATGTATATTTGTGAATGTTGAGATGTTATATTGGTTTCACTGGTAAAAATAAATGATTGAAATGGGTATATATTTGTTTTTTGTTAAGTTGCCTAATAATTATGCACAGTAATAGTCACCTGCACACACAGATATCCCCCTAAAATAGCTATAACTAAAAACAAACTAAAAACTACTTCCAAAACTATTAAGCTTTGATATTAATGAGTTTTTTGGGTTCATTGAGAACATGGTTGTTGTTCAATAATAAAATTAATCCTCAAAAATACAACTTGCCTAATAATTCTGCACTCCCTGTATTGTATTTATTTTAACTAGGTAGTTAGTAAATAGTTAATAACTATTTACTAACTAGTCTACCTAGTTAAAATAAATACAAATTTACCTGTGAAATAAAAATAAAACCTAAGTTAGCTACAATGTAACTATTAGTTATATTGTAGCTAGCTTAGGTTTTATTTTATAGGTAAGTATGTATTTAGTTTTAAATAGGTTATTTAGGTAATAATTGTAAGTTTAATTTAGATTTATTTTAATTATATTTATGTTAGGGGGTGTTAGGGTTAGACTTAGGCTTAGGGTTACATTAGGGTTAGGGTTAGGTTTAGGGGTTAATATATTTATGTAGTGATGTGGTTTAGGGGTTAATAGTTTATTTTAGTATATTTCGTTGTGGGGGCTTGCAGTTTAGTGCTCAATTGGTTTATTATTGCGGCGGTGTGGGCGGGTGGCAGATTAGGGATTAATAATCTTTAAATAGTGTTTGCGATGTGGGAGGGTGGCGGTTTAGGGGTTAATAGGTTTATTATAGTGGCGACGATGTCGGGGAGTGGCGGAATAGGGGTTAATACATTTTTAAGTGGCGGCGATGTCCGGAGCGGCAGATTAGGGGTTAATAAATTTATTATAGTGTTTGCAATGCGGGAGGGCCTCAGTTTAGGGGTTAATAGGTAGTTTATGGGTGTTAGTGTACTTTGTTGCAGTTTAGTTATGAGCTTTAGGGTACAGCTTTGTAGCGTAAAACTCATAACTGCTGACTTTAGATGGCGGTACAGATCTTGTCATTTTAGGCTGTAACGCTCACTTTTTGGCCTCACAGCAAACCTCGTAATACCGGTGCTATGGGAGTCCCATTGAAAAAGGACTTTTTTAAAAGTGCGGTACTGACGTTGCGTGATGGCCAAAAAGGTGTGCGGTACAGCTATTCTGACAAGGCTTGTAATAGTGGCATTAGGGAAAAAGCATCGTTATGAAGCAAAACAATGCTTTTTCACTCATAACGCAAAACTCGTAATCTAGCTGTATTAAAATAAAAAAAAGCTAACATTACTTAAAAATAAAAAAACCTAAGATTAAATTAATGTAAGATTACAAAAATAAAAAGTCTAACATTACAGAAAATAATAAACAAAATTATCCAAAATAAAAAAATTAAACCTAATCCCTATGAAAATAAAAAAGCCCCCACAAAATAAAAACACCCCCCAATAGCCCGTAAAGGGGCTTTTTGTAGGGCATTGCCCTAAGTTAAACAGCTCTTTTTGCATTTTAAAAAATGTCTAAGTCCCCCCTAACAGTAAAACCCACCACCCACCAAACCCCCCCAAATAAATAAACCGAACACTAAAAAAACCTAAACTACCCATTGCCCCTAAAGGGGCATTTGTATGGGCATTGCCCTTGAAAGGACATTCAGCTCTTTTACTGCCCTTAAAATATACTTATACACACACACACACAGTGAGTCACACATACACAGTGAGTCACACATACACACAGTGAGTCACACATACACACAGTGAGTCACACATACACACACGCACACACACAGTGAGTCACACATACACACAGTGAGTCACATATACACACACACGCACACACACAGTGAGTCACACATACACACAGTGAGTCACACATGCACACAGTGAGTCACACATACACACACGCACACACACAGTGAGTCACACATACACACAGTGAGTCACATATACACACACGCACACACACAGTGAGTCACACATACACACAGTGAGTCACACATACACACACACACACACGCACAGTGAGTCACACATAAACACAGTGAGTCACACACACAGTGAGTCACACATACACACACACAGTGAGTCACACATACACACACACACACAGTGAGTCATACACACACAGTGAGTCAAACATACATACACACAGTGAATCACACATACACACACACAGTGAGTCACACATACATACACACAGTAAGTCACACATACACACAGTGAGTCACACATACACACACACAGTGAGTTACACATACACACATACAGTGAGTCTCTCTCACACACACACACACACACACACACACACACACAGTGAGTCACACATACACACAGTGAGTCACACATACACACACACACACACACACACACAGTGAGTCACACATAAACACACACATTGAGTCACACACACATATACATGCACACAGTGAGTCACACATACACACAGTGAGTCACACATACACACACACATACACACAGTGAGTCACACATACACACAGTGAGTCACACATACACACACACAGTGAGATACACACACACACACAGTGAGTTACACATACACACATACAGAGAGTCACACATACATAAAACCACATACAGAGAGTCACACATACATGTAGTGCTGCGTAATCTGTTGGCGCTCTACAAATACCTGATAATAATAATATACACACATATATACAAACACATAGAGAGAGTCACACATACATGTATACACACATATATACAAACACATACAGAGAGTCACACATACACACATACATAAAACCCTATACAGAGAGTCACACATACATGTATACACACATAAATAAAACCACATCCAGAGAGTCACACATACATGTATACACACATATATACAAACACATACAGAGAGTCACACATACACACATACATAAAACCCCATCCAGAGAGTCACACATACATGTATACACACATATATAAAACCCCATCCAGAGAGTCACACATACATGTATACACACATAAATAAAACCACATACAGAGAGTCACACATACACATATATACACTGTCAAAAAAGGGTACGGTTGGGGTCCGTTTGTGAACACTCAGGGTACAACTGCTGTGGTTGTACCCTCAAGAGATCATAATTACACCTTAAGGAACTAATATGTACCATTTAGGTGTAAATAAGGTACAAATATGTTTCCAACTGTCAAAGGGTCTATGCCTGTACCATTTAATCCTCAAAAAAGGTACAATCACTTGTGTGACTAAAAGGTTGAAGGGAATGGGTGGTTCAAGGCTGCCAAACCCTTCAAGTCCATATAATTTGTGCACCTCAATTATTCTATGAACACATAACTGGCAGTCACCAAAAATGAATTCAACATACATGTTGTACAGCAAAATAGTGTTCAATGGTTGTTGGTAATATGCAAAAGGTGGGCAAGGCAATAAAAAATACTTAATAACCCATATCTTCAATAACACTGTGTTGCTGGTTCTAAATAGCACACAAGGGCCTCTATTTATCAAGCTGTCAACCGCAAATACGCTGGAATTCCGCAGCGTATTTGTGGCGACCCTGATTCGCCTTAGTTATCAAAGGCTAGAGACCGGCAAAAGTAGAATTTAGTGACGTAACATACGATCCGCTGGACTCAGTCCGACACAGATCGATGTTTACATCACTCCAGATGTTCCGAACGCACGTTCGGCACAATCTGACTACTTTTGGAAGTTATCAAGATCCTACCAGGTACGCTCGGCACTTTTCCGGCCCAGCATACCTGGTTTTCAATCCGCCGCCCTGGAGGAATCAATGGGAGTCTGACAGCAGCGAAAGCTCATGTTCACTGCTGCCCAATATCCTATTGATTCCTATGGGAAATGTCTACACCTAACACCCTAACATGTACCCCGAGTCTAAACACCCCTAATCTGCCCCTATTCTGCTCCCCCTACACTATACCACCTACATTATACTTATTAACCCCTAAACCGACGCTCCCTGAGCCCGCCGCCACTCTAATAAACTTATTAACCCCTAAACCGCCGCTCCCGGAGCCCACCGCCACTCTAATAAACTTATTAACCCCTAAACCGCCACTCCCGGAGCCCGCCGCCACTCTAATAAACTTATTAACCCCTAAACCGCCGCTCCCGGAGCCCGCCGCCACTCTAATAAACTTATTAACCCCTAAACCGCCGCTCCCGGAGCCCACCGCCACTCTAATAAACTTATTAACCCCTAAACCGCCGCTCCCGGAGCCCACCGCCACTCTAATAAACTTATTAACCCCTAAACCGCCACTCCCGGAGCCCGCCGCCACTCTAATAAACTTATTAACCCCTAAACCGCCGCTCCCGGAGCCCGCCGCCACTCTAATAAACTTATTAACCCCTAAACCGCCGCTCCCGGAGCCCGCCGCCACTCTAATAAACTTATTAACCCCTAAACCGCCGCTCCCGGAGCCCACCGCCACTCTAATAAACTTATTAACCCCTAAACCGCCGCTCCCGGAGCCCACCGCCACTCTAATAAACTTATTAACCCCTAAACCGCCACTCCCGGAGCCCGCCGCCACTCTAATAAACTTATTAACCCCTAAACCGCCGCTCCCGGAGCCCACCGCCACTCTAATAAACTTATTAACCCCTAAACCGCCGCTCCCGGAGCCCACCGCCACTCTAATAAACTTATTAACCCCTAAACCGCCGCTCCCGGAGCCCACCGCCACTCTAATAAACTTATTAACCCCTAAACCGCCGCTCCCGGAGCCCACCGCCACTCTAATAAACTTATTAACCCCTAAACCGCCACTCCCGGAGCCCGCCGCCACTCTAATAAACTTATTAACCCCTAAACTGCCGCTCCCGGAGCCCGCCGCCACTCTAATAAACTTATTAACCCCTAAACCGCCACTCCCGGAGCCCACCGCCACTCTAATAAACTTATTAACCCCTAAACTGCCGCTCCCGGAGCCCGCCGCCACTCTAATAAACTTATTAACCCCTAAACCGCCGTTCCCGGAGCCCACCGCCACTCTAATAAACTTATTAACCCCTAAACCGCCGCTCCCGGAGCCCGCCACCACTCTAATAAACTTATTAACCCCTAAACCTAAGTCTAATCCTAACCCTAACAACCCCCCTAACTTAAATATTATTTAAATTAATCTAAATAAATTTACTATTATTAACTAAATTATGAAAAGAGGAAAAAGAATGCAGAGTCTTCAAGGTAGATGAAATAGAGTATTTATTAGGAGCAGGCTTATCGTCAGACACAGGTAAGCTCCTATCTTACGCGTTTCGCGCATGGGCACATGCGCTTCATCAGAGATAATAGTATCTGCTGGTCAGGGTCTCTATAAAGGTGTGAGTAACCAATCAGGAAGGGTGTCGTGTTAACCCTTGAGGTGTCTGAGAACTTACACCATTTGGTTATCTAATGACATGGTGAACACCTGGACTAGAGATCCCGTACAGCAGATTACATTCTTGAACAGAAGATATGCTATATAAAAGTATAATTGCATTATGCCTAAACAAACAATTTTTACAATAATCAACTTGTCAATAACTGGATTTGATGCTGATACAATGCTTTTAAAATGTTAAAGAGATTGGTTGAGATGGTAGTTTAGTATGTATAGGAGAGAGCTATACGTAAGAGTATGAGTATTTGTATACAAACATTTTCCCCTTTATATATTAACTAAATTATTCCTATTTAAAACTAAATACCTATAAAATAAACCCTAAGATAGCTACAATATAACTAATAGTTACATTGTAGCTATTTTAGGATTTATTTTTATTTTTATTTTACAGGCAAGTTTGTATTTATTTTAACTAGGTACAATAGTTATTAAATAGTTATTAACTATTTAATAACTACCTAGCTAAAATAAATACAAAAGTACCTGTAAAATAAATCCTAACCTAAGTTACAATTACACCTAACACTACAATTAAATAAATTAAATTAATTTATTTAGCTAATTTATTTAACTACAATTACCTACAATTAAATACAATTAAATAAAATAAACTAAAGTACAAAAACCCCCCACAGAAAATAAAAACAAAATTACAAGAATTTTAAACTAATTACACCTACTCTAATCTCCCTAATAAAATAAAAAAGCCCCCCAAAATAATAAAATTCCATACCCTATACTAAATTACAAATAGCCCTTAAAAGGGCCTTTTGCGGGGCATTGCCCCAAAGTAATCAGCTCTTTTACCTGTAAAAAAAGAAATACAACCCCCCCTAACATTAAAACCCACCACCCACACACCCAACCCTACTCTAAAACCCACCCAAACCCCCCTTAAAAAAACCTAACACTAACCCCATGAAGATCACCCTACCTTGAGCCGTCTTCACCCAGCCGGAGCAGACCTCCAGAGGGGCAGAAGTCTTCATCCGATCCGGGCAGAAGAGGACATCCAGACTGGCAGAAGTCTTCATCCAGGCGGCATCTTCTATCTTCATCCATCCAGAGCAGAGCGGGTCCATCTTCAATCCATCCTATGCGGAGCATCCTCTTCCATCGACGTCCTAACGAAGAATGAAGGTTCCTTTAAATGACGTCATCCAAGATGGCGTCCCTTGAATTCCAATTGGCTGATAGGATTCTATCAGCCAATCGGAATTAAGGTAGGAAAAATCCTATTGGCTGATCCAATCAGCCAATAGGATTGAGCTCGCATTCTATTGGCTGTTCCAATCAGCCAATAGAATGAGAGATCAATCCTATTGGCTGATTGGATAAGCCAATAGGATTTTTCCTACCTTAATTCCAATTGGCTGATAGAATCCTATCAGTCAATCGGAATTCAAGGGACGCCATCTTGGATGACGTAATTTAAAGGAACCTTCATTCTTCGTTAGGACGTCGATGGAAGAGGATGCTCCGCGTCGGATGGATTGAAGATGGACCGGCTCTGCTCCGGGTGGATGAAGACAGAAGATGCCGCCTGGATGAAGACTTCTGCCAGTCTGGATGTCCTCTTCTGCCCGGATCGGATGAAGACTTTTGCCCCTCTGGAGGTCCACTTGTGCCCGGCTGGGTGAAGACGGCTCAAGGTAGGGTGATCTTCAGGGGATTAGTGTTAGAGTAGGGTTGGGTTTGTGTGGTGGGTTGTAATTTTGGGGGGGTATTGTATTTTTTTTCAGGTAAAAGAGCTGATTACTTTGGGGCAATGCCCCGCAAAAGGCCCTTTTAAGGGCTATTTGTAATTTAGTATAGGGTAGGGAATTTTATTATTTTGGGGGGCTTTTTTTATTTTATTAGGGGGATTAGAGTAGGTGTAATTAGTTTAAAATTTTTGTAATTTTTTTTTATTTTCTGTAATTTAGTGGGGGGGGTTTTGTACTTTAGTTAATTTTATTTATTTGTAATTAGTTTTATTTAATTGTAGTTAATTTATGTAATTATTTTAATTATAGTGTAGTGTTAGGTGTAATTGTAACTTAGGTTAGGTTTTATTTTACAGGTAATTTTGTCTTTATTTTAGCTAGGTAGTTATTAAATAGTTAATAACTATTTAATAACTATTCTACCTAGTTAAAATAAATACAAAGTTGCCTGTAAAATAAAAATAAATCCTAAAATAGCTACAATGTAATTATTAAATATATTGTAGCTATCTTAGGGTTTATTTTATAGGTAAGTATTTAGCTTTATATAGGAATAATTTAGTTAATAATAGTAATATTTATTTAGATGTATTTAAATTATATTTAAGTTAGGGGGTGTTAGGGTTAGGGTTAGACTTAGGTTTAGGGGTTAATAACTTTATTATAGTGGCGGTGGTGTAGGGGGGGCAGGATAGGGGTTAATATATATAATGTACGTGGCGGCGGGCTCGGGGAGCAGCGGTTTAGGGGTTAAACAATTTAGTTGCGGCAGGGTCCGGGATCGGCAGGATAGGGGTTAATAACTTTATGTGGGAGGCGGCGGGGTCCGGGAGCGTCAGGATAGGGGTTAAAAACTTTATATAGGTGGCGGCGGGGTCCGGGAGCGGCGGTTTAGGGGTTAATATATTTATTATAG